>NW_012109086.1:290822-317764 GCF_000951045.1 Mandrillus leucophaeus
CGCATCCGGGGTGCAGCGCGGAGGCAGGGCGAGGCCGGTCGGCTCTCGGGAGAGGGCTCACGGTGTGCAGCTCTCCAGCCTCTCGCCAGCTGTTTTTAAGCAGGTTTAGCCGTGCAGCTAGGTGTTGGTACTCTGCTAAGTAAAATGGAATATTCACGGTCTGCCCTCCAGCCACGCGAACGCAGCGCTGTTGAATTTGTGTGCGCTCCTTTAGCCTTGCTTGGTGGATGAGTTGGATTTCAGTGCATTTTCAATCAATGTGCGTGTACACTTAAGCACAAGGAGGGGTGGCTTTGTGCTGTCATCGAGGATTAGAAGTGTGATGAGACGCACCCAGCTCTGCCCTGTGCCCTAAATCTGGTCCTTTGCCGGTTAAAATCTTGCCTGGCTCGTCACCCCAAATTCTCTAAAGTCAACAGTACTTAATCTTTATTAAAAACAGCAGAATCACTCATGACTGTTTTGTGGCCTCTTTTTCTGACCTGTTCTCTTTGTTTCTCCACCATTGCTGTTAGGCAAGAAGGTGTATTATTACATTGTATTTTTTTGTATCTTCCTACCCATTTCAGCGCCACAATAGCTTCCACTTTGATGAGCATTACTTATTTGTTGCTCTAGAATAGAGAAAACAAGATTTTTTTTTTTTTAATTAGGATTGGTTGGGGGCAAAGCAGCGTTTAAACAGTGTTTATTCAATATGGGGTTTTTAGAAAGTAACTTTGCTAGGTTTATTTATTTAGGAGACAGGTTTTCTGGTTGCCCAGGCTGGAGTGCAGTGGCGCGATCTTGGCTCACTGCAGACACGACCTCCTGGGCTCAAGGTCCTGCTTCAGCCTCCCTAGTAACTGGGACTACAGGCAGGCACCACCACGCCTGGCTGATTTTTCTACTTTTTGTAGAAACGGGGTTTCATCATGTTGCCCAAGATGGTTTCGAACTCCTGAACTCAAGCAATCCTACCGCCGCAGCATCCCTGAGTGCTGGGATTGCAGGCGTGAGCCCCCGTGCTCGGTCTTTAGGTTTCCTTTTATAATAAATTGAGGTGAAATTGACAGAGAATGAACCATTTAAAAGTGAACACGGGCGCCTAGTGGAAGGTTTACATTTTTTGTTTGTTTTGGATCAAGACAAATGGCTTGTGCCTTCTCCTGCCCCGTAAGCTCTCACTGTTTGCTGTGCTGTTACATGTTTTTCAAGGCAAGATTGTTCTGCTTTTCAAAGAAGCCATTTTTAGTTTTTCTAATGTTTTGTAGCTTGCTCCACCACATATTAATGTGTGCATCATATATTGTATATCTGAATGTAATTGAGTATATATTTTAGAAAAGGCAAGGTTCCTGTCTTCAAGGGGGGCTCCGAATGGTTTTTACTTAGAGGTTATGGACGTATAAAGGGTAGCACAATTCAAAATAATCCCAGCTTGATTGGCACTACACTCAGTTTCTGCTTGCCTGTTTTGTTTTTCCTTCTAGTTTTAAGAATAATGCGTGATCATTGCAGAAAACATAAAATTTAAGCCGGGTGCAGTGGCTCATGCCTGTAATCCCAGCACTTTGGGAGGCCGAGGCGGGGAGATCACCTGAGGTCCAGGAGTTCGAGACTAGCCTGGCCAACATGGTGAAAGCCCGTCTCTACTAAAAATACAAAAATTAGACGGACATGGTGGCAGGCGCCTGTAATCCCAGCTAGCTACTGGGGAGGCTGAGGCGGGAGAATCACTTGAACCAGGGAGGCGGAGTTTGCAGTGAGCCGAGATCAGGCCATTGCACTCTAGCCTGGGCAACAAGAGTGAAACTCTGTCTCGAAAAAAAAAAAAAAAAAAATTCAGAAGCAGAGTGAAAAAAAACAAAACCCATAATTACCCAGAGATAATCCTTCCTGATACTTTGGTGTATTTCAAGTTAGTTTTCTGTGTGTGTGTGTATAAAATGTTTGTACAAACGACATAATCTTGCTTTAGTATCTAGTTTTTAAAACAAAACGTAAATAGGTGTCTAAAGACTTTGCTGATGATTTGGCACTTTCATCACTTCCATTATTTGAAGGGGGCATCATGAAGTCCGCTGAACTAAAAGAATGATAATATTTTGATTTCTTGTAACTTTTTAAAAGCATAATCTAATTGATAGGGATAGGTTTCTGGGTAACAAACATAATTCATCAAAGGGCTGAGAACTACTGAGCTGTAATTTTGGTTTCCTCAATTTTTCATTTTAAGCACTGGTAAACACCTGGTAACCGCGTAATTATATCTGGTAAAAAGAAACTTAAACATCCTGTTGTTGCGGTGTTTGAGTTGTTCAGTTTGTTTTAAACTTGAACGCTGATGTACTTTGACCTATTGCCACTAAAATACATAGTCTTCTCCCATCACACCCCACCCCAGATAGTGTAGCCACACCCAGTCCAGCAATTTGTTTTTCACAAGCAGAATTTATTGTCTACTATTTTAACTTATCATAGGTACTTTAATAGATCAACGAAGCAGAATTTGATCTGGTGTCTAGAAAGAACCAGTCGGTTAAAAAGAAACATTTGCTACAACCAATTCTTTGGAGAATGATCTCACTCAAATTCTCCTGGTGGATGGGGTAGGGGCAGGAGGCTGAGAGGGGAGCTTTTTGTGACTTATTTTGGCCCACATTGGTGACACTTATCTCTTCCCTGTTCTAGCGTTAAACTGTTTGCATGGTTTAGTTGAATCACTGCTTAAGAATATCTGGCCTCTTTTCTATTCTTAATGTTATAACACAGTCGGGTGTGGTGGCTCACACCTGTAATCCCAGTACTCTGGGAGGCCAAGGCAGGCAGATTGCTTGAGTCCAGGAGTTCGAGAACAGTCTGGCCAACATAGCAAAACTCTACCTCTACTAAAAACAAAAAAGTTAGCCAGGTGTGGTGGCCCATAGCTGTAGTCTCAGCTACTCAGGAGGATGAGGTGGGAGAATCACCTGAGCCCAGGAAGTCGTGGCTGCAGTGAGCCGAGATTGTGCCACTGCACTCCAGCCTGGGCAACCAGAGTGAGACCCTGTCTCAAAAAAAAAAAAAAAAAAAGTCATTACCCATTTCAAGACTTGTGTGGAGCACTCTGGACATTTCTGTCCACCTTCCAAAATTTTTCTGTGCCTTTCCATTGACCATCCTTATGTAGATTTTAAATTTCTGTTGTAGAAAGCACCTGAAGGTAGGCTCTTCTGTAACTTGAAACAGTTTAGGGAATGGGGAGGGGGTGAGGAAATGGAGTGGAAAGAGGGAAGAAGGTTTGGGTAACCCTAAGTACAGTTAAGCAAGACTAGTTAAAATGTGGTGAAAACAATTATAAAATCAATAGTGCACAATACTTTTAGAACCTTAGATTGCTAAAAGGTTACTGTCTGGTAATATAGTCTGTTATTGTTTGCTCTTCATTTTTTAAACTCTCGTTTATTGCAAACATGAGAATATTGGAGACAAATGCTCCTCCCCCTCCCTTTTTTTTTTTTAAACCCACGTCCTTCACTTTCACTGATGGTAAAGTTGTGCTCCACAGCTTCTTTCCTGCTGTGATTTCTAGAAATCAGATCCCTTAGACCTGTGTTGTCCTGTCCAGTAGCCATCTGTGGCTTTGAGCACTTGAAATATGGCTAGTGCTGTGAAGTGTGAAATATGTACACTCAGATTTTGAGATTTAGTAGAAAAGAATAAAATCTTTCGATTTATAAAATATTGATTAAATGTTGAAATGACAATATGTTGGATAGACTGGGTAAAATACAATATACTATTATAATTAATTTCACCTGTTTCTACTTTTAAACCATGTGTATACTAGAACATTTTAAATTGTGTATGTGGCTTGCATATTTCTTTGAACAGTGCAGCCTTGGTCAGCTGGGGGGGGGGTGTTCGCAGATGGCATTAAGATGGTAGTATTTTTTGGTTTCTATAATTTGAATGAATAGATACTGCTAATATGTAGATGTCTGTTTTTTTAGTGCTTATGATAGCTCTCACAAAAGCATGATTATTATTTTGAAGAATATCTTAATCTCAAAACCACTTCCAGATAATTGAGTTAACTGTTACTGAATTAATGTGTTCAATGGATCATTTGAACTTAAAATAATAAAATGACATCAGTAAGCACAAAATCCATTAAAAAAAAGTTGAACTAAGCATAATCAGCTAAATTTTCCCAAACTTGGTGTGTTACTTATGCATTGATTTTTATAATTTACCATTTTTCAGATGTTTAAGAGAAACCTGAAATTGGAAACATTGAGTATATATTTTTTTCTCCTGTGATTTAGAAAAAAACCACAATACTTTGATTCTAAAGGTGGAAGAAACCGTTTGGACCAGCTCCTGAAAGAACTGTCTCTTTTTTTTTCTTTTCTTTTTTTTTGAGACAGGCCCTCATTCGGTCACCCATGCTGGAGTGCGGTGGCACCCATAGCTCACTGCAGCTTTGACCTCCCAGGCTCAAGTGATCCTCCCACCTTGGCCTCCCGAGTAGCTGGGAGTACAGGTGTGCACCGCCATGCCTGGCTAATTTTTGTGTTTTTTATAGAGACAGACTCTTGCCACGTTGCCCAGGCTGGTCTGGAACTCCTGTGGCTCAAGCGATCCACCCATCTCTGCCTCCCAAAGTGCAGGGATTACCGGTGTGAGCCACTGCACCCAGCCGGGAGAATTGTCCTTTTAAATACAGTTGGAGAAACATAACCTACACATAAAATCCATATTTTTTTACTTCCATGTTTGCAAACGTTGACAGTTTTGCCCTAACCTGCCTTGGTGGATGCCTCTCCCTGTACTACCCTGTACGGAGGTTTGCTGGGGCGTAGTACTCACAGCGTGGCCTCGGGCAAAGAGGTTCGCTGCTGTGCTCGGCTTGCTGGCTGTGATCTTGGGCAAGTTACTTCTGTAAGCCTTGGTTTGCTTATCAAATCTTTCAACTAGTTTCTTAATTATTACTAGGGATAATAACAGTCATCAACGTCATAGACTCTGAGTAAGGATGCCTGTTGATCACTCACCACAGCTGTACAAATGGCTCAATAACAAAGCACACAGTTCTAAATGGTTCAAAAATTGTTTATCTCTTTTGGAACCCCCACTTCAGCCAAACTGGTCCTCCCACTGTTCCTTAAATATTCGGGATTTTCTCTCTGTGCTGTCATGCCTTCGTTTCCCAAGTGGAATGTTTCTTCCTCTCTGCTCTCCTTCCTCTCCTCTCCTAGTTCTGCCCGCCAGAATCCTGTCCATCCTTCTCGAGCAGTGACTGCAAAACTGTTTTTAAAGGACCGGGTAGTAAATGTTTTTGGCTTTGTGGGCCATATGGTCTCTGTCGAAACAGTTCCCCTCTGCTGTGGCATCTGAAAGCATGGCTGTGTTCCAAGAAACTATTTTGGACCTTAAATTTCAATTAATATAACTTTCCTGTGTCAGGAAATATTCTTCTTCTTTTGAGACTTTTCAAATATTTTAAAATGTAACAACCATTCTTAGCTCACAGGCTGCACAAAAACGTGTCTGCTGCCTGCGGGCTGTGGCTCGCCATCCCCTGTACCAGAGCAAGCTGAACCCACACCGCCCTTGTTGAAGTGTCGAGACCATCTCTTTTGAAAGTAATCCTTTTTGTCTCTGAAGGTCCTGCAGGATTTTGTACTGCTTTATAGTAACAGTAACATTTATTCAGTGCTTACGTTGTATTGTACTCCAATTATTTGTGCTTATTTCTTGCTTCCCAGATTTTAAATTTCTGGAAGCTACAGGTGAAATTTAGCCCCCTCGTATAGAATGCAGTATAAAGGAGTGCCTTTTACTTACTGGATTCTGAAATGTTTTGAGGGATAACTGAGTGAGTTAAAATACTTGAAGTTGTTTGTAAAGTTTTCCTCCCTTTTTTTTGGCTTTTTTTCTTTTTCTTTTTTTTGTTTTTGAGACAGAGGCCCGCTATGTTACCCAGGCTGGAGTGCAGTGGCGTGATCTCGGCTCACGGCAACTTCTGCCTCCTGGATTCCAGCGATTCTCCTGCCTCAGCCTCCCAAGTAGCTGGGATTACAGGAGCCTGCCACCACACCTGGCTAATTTTTGTATTTTTAGTAGTGACGGGGTTTCACCATGTTGGCCAGGCTGATCTTGAACTCCTGACCTCAGCTGATCTGCCTGCCTCAGCCTCCCAAAGTGCTGGAGTTACAGGCATGCGCTACCGCCCCCGCCCCCCCCCCTTTTTTTGTCAAGATTCTTATTTTTGTATGCAAATTCTACCATTTTCTCAGAATTGCTTGAAGATTTTGAGGTAAATTTATTGGGGGTTATTTTCAGTCTTTCCACAAACCATGATTACAGGCAGTCTTAATAGAATGTCCTTCTAATAGGGACTAGCTGTCACTCCTGTAACTAATTATTGCTCTTTATTTGACTTTTTAACTGTCCTCTCCAAGACACTTGTTTACGTTTAGTCCTTAACACAGACTATTGACAGAACCGTGTCCACTTTTGCAAAGGAGAGAAAGTAGGTAGAGGGTCAGGGAGTTAAGCAAGGATGAGAGAGGGGTCAGAGCGCATGGGAGTAAAGGGTCTGGCTCCTCAGCCCCAGGCAGGGGCATGTATATTAATAAGGTTTCAGTCTCTTCCATCATGTATTCATTTTCTCCTTCATTCTTTTTCTCTTGAAGTTGATGAATTGAAAATTATGCTGGACTGTGTAAGTACTTCATCACTTGGTAAATATAAGGACCCATGCATGGTAATGTTTGGACACCACTTTATGTGACATGCAAGTTCTCTCAAGTACCGTGGAAGTGAGATACTACATTACTACAAAACAGTAATTCTAGAATTAAAATGAAATTGTGTCATAGTAATTGGACTTTGATGAACTTTGTTTCATTTAAACATTTTAAGAAAATTTATGTTGGCTGGACGCAGTGGCTTACGCCTGTAATCCCAGCACTTTGGGAGGCCGAGGCGGGCGGATCACGAGGTCAGGAGATCGAGACCATCCTGGCTAACGCGGTGAAACCCCTCTCTACTGAAAATACAAAAAAAAAAAAATTTAGCCGGGTGTGGTGGAGGGCGCCTGTGGCCCCAGCTATTCGAGAGGCTGAGGCAGGAGAATGGCGTGAACCCGGGAGGTGGAGATTGCAGTGAGCTGAGATTGCGCCACTGCACTCCAGCCTGGGCATCAGAGTGAGACTCTGTCTCAAAAAAAAAGAAAGTTTATGTTAACTTTTTAATATTTTTTTATTTTTTTTAGAGATAGTGTCTCACTGTGTTGCCCAGGCTAGTCTCCAACTCCTGGGTTCAAGCCACCCTCCCGTCTCAGCCAACCAAGTAGCTGGGGTTACAGGTGCAAACCACGATCACCAGTTTATATTCTTTTTTTTCTCTTTCTTTTTTTTTTTTTGAGGCAGAGTTGTGCTTTGTCACCCAGGCTTGAGTGCAGTGGTGCGATCTTGGCTCACTGCAACCTCTGCCTTCTGGGTTCAAGCAATTCTCCCTGCCCCAGCCTCCTGAGTAGCTGGGATTACAGGCGCCCACCACCACGCCCGGCTAATTTTTGTATTTTTTTAGTAGAGACGGGGTTTTACTATGTTGGCCAGGCTGGTCTCGAACTCCTGACCTCAGGTCTCGAGACCAGGCTGGTCTCGAACTCCTGACCACCCACCTTGGCCTCCCAAAGTGCTGGGATTACAGGTGTGAGCCACTGCACCCAGCCCCAGTTTATTTTGATACTTACATATACTTATCCCAAGCTCTAGGTATCTCACCAAAAAATTATGTCATACGTCATTTAAAAAATATATTTTTTCAGATTTATGATTTTAAATAGTTATAAACTATGACAGATATAGAAAATTCTAAAACTTTATTGAGTGGCTTTAAATAAAACCTAAATAAATAAAGAGCACAATGGCTGAAGGAATGGAAGATTCAATATTGTAAATGTGTCAATTTTCGGGAAACTGATTTATAGATCTAATGTAATCCCACATTTAAAAAAGTTAAGACAAGCTAATTCTAAAACATTTGCTAAGGCCCAAGAAAAGGCAAAACACTTTTGAAAAAGAAAAGTTAGGAAAACTTCTCTATCTCAAGAAGAGATATAATAATTAAGATAGTGTTGGGCCAGGCGCGGTGGCTCATGCCTGTAATCCTAGCACTTTGGGAGGCCGAGGCGGGCCAATCACAAGGTCAGGAGACCAAGACCATCCTGGCTAACACAGTGAAACCCCATCTCTACTAAAAATATAAAAAATTAGCCGGGCGTGGTGGGGGCGCGCCTGTAGTCCTAGCTATTCGGAAGGCTGAGGCAGGAGAATGGCCTGAACCCGCGAGGCAGAGCTTGCAGTAAGCCGAGATTGCACTGCTGCACTCCAGCCTGGGCGACAGAGCGAGATTCCGTCTCAAAAACAAAAACAAAAACAAAAGATAGTGTAATATTGGCATTGGATAGGCTAATAATGATAGACCAATAGAACAGCATATGGAGTCCAGACACAGTATCCTGCATAGCCAGACACTTGATTTGTGACCTGGAGGCATGGCAGAAAGGCAGGCAAAACAATAACACTTTTAGAATTAACACAGGAGAAGATACTCATGACCTCAGTATAGAGGAGCATTTCTTAAACAAGATGCTACAGGCACTAATAGATAGAATAATGGGCAAAAGTCTTGAACAGGCACTTCAGAAAAGGAAAAATCCAAATGTCTAATAAACATGAAAAGGTGTTCAACCATGTTGATAATCAAGGAAATGCAAATTTCAGCCACAGTGCCAGAATACTGTACACCTCAATTAAAGTGGGATGTTGAACAGTAGGGACTTTCATAGATGACTGGTACAGATATAAATTCGTATGACTAGTTTGGAAACAGTATTATCAAGAAAGTTCAAAACATGCGTACTCTAATGCCCATCAGTTCCAGTATTAGAGAAACGCATATGCCTGAGAGAACTAGAAAAAGTATTTGGAGTAATTTATTTGCATGATGCTGATTCAGTTAATATTTCAGGACTGCTATGTCGTGTTCTGAACACACAGGTAGCTTTGTTTCTGGAACAACGGTGAATACATGTTATTTATGTTTTCCTTCTCTGCTGAATGTTTAAATATTCCATCCAATGTCTTCTTCAGTTCCTAAAACAATGCTGGAAACGGAATAGGCATTTAATAAGTATTCTTGTGTTTTAAAAAATTGTTTGAATTTTTACAATGGGAGCCCTTCATCACGGCTTTGTAGTTACCTCAACTCTGGCCGCTGAGTAGTTCGCTCGATTAAATTTGTTTGTGGGTGTAGTGAATTACAACGTTCTTTGGTTCCCTTGAGATCAAGTCTAACCTGGTGATTGCGTCATCTGGTGGGAGAGCAAGGCTACAACAGCAGGTGGAAACCATGCTCGGCGAGGTCCTGGCCACTTTGCCCAGGTTGAAAGCTGTTGTGGCAAAGAGGGGAAAGAGCTTCAAGCTTTGTAGTGAAAGAAACCTGGGCTTAAATTCTACTTGTCAGCACTGTGACCTTGGAGAAGTAATCATTCTTGGTTGTGGTGAGGGTTAACTGAGATCAGGTATTTAAAGGATGTCTGACAGTGCCTGGTATGGGATAGGTGCTCCGTAAATGCCTGTAGCTGTAATTATTACTGTTCCACTAGCTGTTTACTTAAGTAACATTGAATTTCCACAGAATGCATTTCGAATCAGGTGGACCATGATTAGACTGATTTTTAAAATAAAGAGCTGCATCTGTTAAAGGATTCTAATTTTGTGGTAATTCCTTCAGGGAATTTGCAAATGAAGCTAACATGTTGTAGGAACACCTGAGTGAAATGGTCTGGTTAAGTGTTTACAAAGAATAGTTATGGCTAAGATTTCTAAACAGGAATGCTGCTATTTTGTGTCTCTTGTGGAAGAAAATGCTAATCACATAGTTTTTATTTTTGTATTTTTTTTTTTTTTTTGAGACAGAGTCTTACTCTGTCACCCAGGCTGGAGTGCAATGGCGTGATCTTGACTCACCGCAACCTCTGCCTCCTGGGTTTAAGCGATTCTCTGACTCTCCTGTCTCAGCTCCCCGAGTAGCTGGGATTACAGGTGCGTGCGCCACCAGGCTGGTTACTTTTTTTTTTTGAGATGGAGTCTTGCTCTGTCACTAGGCTGGAGTGCAGTGGTGCGATACCGGATCACTGCAACCTCTACCTCCCAGGTTCAAGCAATTCTCCTGTCTCAGCTTCCTGAGTAGCCGGATTACAGGCACGGGCCACCACACCCAGCTGATTTTTGTATTTTTAGCAGAGATGGGGTTTCACCATATTGGCCAGGCTGGTCTCAAACTCCTGACCTCAGGTGATCTGCCTGCCTAGGTCTCCCAAAGTGTTGGGATTACAGGTGGGAGATACTGCGCCCAGCTGCTAATCACATAGTTTTAAAATTTTATCAGTTTTAAGTTGAACTTTACATATGTTGTGGTGAAATACATCAGTTAAGAGAGAATCCAAGCCTGCAGTTAAGAATGATCTACTCCCAAAACAATTGTTTAATAATGAAAATGTATTAAAATGTCTTTTAATCGAGAATAAGTCTTTTCTGGATGAGACACCTTCATGATCTAAAACAGCCTGTGGTCCTCACAATTTAAATAATTATTAACATTTGCATTACACTCTATACTATTGAGCTATATTGTAACAGACATTATCCCACTTTATGTTAGCAGTGAGCCTGTGATTTGCTTGCCTTCAAATCCTTTTTCCACTTCAAGAAATGCCTCAGCTAGCGGAAGGTGACTTTGAATCCTAGACCAGCGAACATAGTCCTACGGTGGTGGTTTGATTAAGATGGAGGAGGTTGAAATTTGGTAGCTTGTAGGTCTTAATTGTATGCCAGTGAGACAGAGTTTTTATGAAGGCAGTAAAATGTCAATATGTTGTCTATCTGAGCTCACTGTCTTTAATAAAATACTTATTTTTCTACCATCTGTGTTTCATATTTAAAGGTATGAGAATTTGAAAATGAAAAAAAGTGGGGACCCGGGCATAGTGGCTCATGCCTGTAAATCCCAGCACTTTGGGAGGCTGAAGTGGGAGGATCACTTTGAGGCCAGGAGTTAGAGACCAGCCTAGGCAACATAGCTAGACCCCCGTCTCTACAAAATAATAACAATAAAAACAGGTGAGGACGCCATTAACATGTTTACAGGGGTGTGAATTGGATGTAAAGGGAATTACTTCAAACCAGTACGGTATCAATTTGCTTTTTTTTTTTTTTTTTCTGGAGACAAAGTCTCACTTTGCCGCCCAGGCTGGAATGCAGTGGCGCCATCTCTGCTCACTGCGACTTCTACCTCCCAGGTTCGAGTGATTCTTGTGCCTCACCCTCCCGAATAGCTGGGATTACAGGCATGCACCACCACGGCTGGCTAATTTTTGGTATTTTTGATACAGATGGGGTTTCACCATATTGCTGAGGCTGGTCTCGAACTCCTGATGTCAGGTGATCTACCTGCCTCAGCCTTCCGAGATGCTGGGAATACAGGCATGAGCCACCGTGCCTGGCCTGAGTTTTCTTCTTAATCTTGTGTCTGAGTCATGGTTCAGTCTATTTGAACTAAAGACTGTATGTTTCAGGAGTTGTAGAGTGAACGAGTAGTTACACTGTTTTATATTACATATTGTAGTGTTAAATTATGAAAATTATTCTCTAGAATGATTTTCCTCTAAGCAATTTTAATACGTTAAAAAGTTTTCCCTAGTTAAAACATGTTAAAGCACACGGGTTTATTGAGGAAACAGCCTACTACTTAAGATTGTGCCTCTATACATTAACCAGGAGTTTATCCTAACAACTTGGGTTTGTGATTTGTTGAGTCATAAGTACCAACCAGAACCATCTGTAAGGAAAGCTTTTCAGGCCGCGTAAGACCCACCTGAAAGTCTCCTACTTAATTACTGCACTGGCTAATTCAACAAAAGAGCTTGATATATGGGGGCCAAATAGTGTTGGGTGCATGGGTGAAGCTGGGTCTTACATTGTATCTGTACCCCCCACCAGCTGTCTTGTGACTGAATACTGCTGTTCAGAAGGGAGCTGGAGGATGTGTGCTTGAAGCTTTCTAAATTCATTATTCATAGCTGAGAAACATGCATGCTCAATGATTTTTTTTTTTTTACCTCCCAGAGACAGGGTCTTGCTGTTGCCCAGGTTGGAGTGCAGTGGCATGATCACGGCTCACTGCAACCTCGAACTCCTGGGCTTAAAGCGATCATCCTGCCTCAGCCTCCCAAAGTGCTGGGATTACAGATGTGAGCCACTGCGCGGGCCTGGAATTTGTCTCTCACCTAGCTTTCTATGTTATTCTGGTACAACCAGTTCATGAAGTGTGGGAACTGTAGACCAATTGAATAAAGTTTAAATTATCCTACTTCCTCTGTGGTCTTGTATAGCCCCATCCTTACTACTTTTTGAGGCTTGTCTCTCCCATAGTTACTGGTACCTAAGCATCCCCTCAATTTCTCTTGCCTCTGGAACTTTCTAGAAAGTTTGCATTGACTTAACCACTCATCTTTTTTTTTTTTTTTTCCTAAGAACAGCTTTATTGAAATACAATTTACATACTGTGCAATTCACTTATTTAAAGTGTACATGGTTCAGCCAAGTGCAGTGGTTCACGGCTGTAATCCCAGCACTTTGGGAGGCCGAGGCAGGTGAATCGCTTGAACCCAGGAGTTTGAGACCAGCCTGGGTAACATGGCGAAACCCCATCTCTACCCAGAATACAAAAATTGCCAGTCTCATAACCTGGTCTCAAATAAATAAATAGATAAAAATTTAAAAATACAGTGTACAATTCAATGGCTTTAATACATGCAAAGAGTTGTGCAGCTGTCACTCACCACAATCAATTTTAGAACACTTTTATAACCTCCAAAAGAAACCCTGAACCATTTAGCTGTCACCATTAATTCTTCTATCTCCTCCTAAGCCCTAGGCAACCACTGTTTATTTTTTTGTGTCTGTTAATTTGCTTGTTCTGCAAATTAATATTTCATATAATATTTTACATAAATAGAATTGTTCAATGTGTATTTTTTTGTGACTAGCTTCTTTCACTTAGCATAATGTTTTCATGGTTCATCCATGTTGTAGCATGTTCCAGTTCTTCATTCCTTTTTATGGTCAAATAATATTCCATTAAATGGATATACCACATTTTGTTTATCAGTTGATGGGTATTTGGATCGTTTCCATTTTTTAGCTATTATGAATAATGCAACAGTGAGCATTCATGTACAAGTCTTTTAGGGACATACACTTTTATTTCTCTTGGGTTTATTACACCTTGATGAGGAATTGCTGAGTCATTTGGTGTGTCTATGTTTAGCCTTCTGTGGAATTGCTGGGCTGTTTTCCATATTGGCAGCAGTGTTTTACATTCTCACCAGTAGTGTATGAGGGTTCCAGTTTCTCCTCATCCTTACCCACACTGGTTTTTACCTGTTGCCCTATCAGAATTTTGAATGAAATTGAAAAGATGAAAATGCACTACAAAAATAAGCATAATAGAATATAGAGTATCATTAATAAAGGCAGTTTTGTGTGGTTTGTTGACATGGCATGAAGACTGTTGTCTTTATTGTTTGGAGCTCGCTAAACAATAAAGGATATAGATTAATATTTTGCTGAAATTGAGGCCATAAAAGTATTATTCTGAAGCTACAGTATGCTTCAGAATTTTTCTTAGTTGGGCAAACCTTTCCTGTTAGTGGAGAGTTTATGATCTGTGTGATTTGAATTTCAGGTACGTTTTGCCTACACAATAGCAGACAAGAATCTGAGGTGCTTATTTTCATTTGGCTCTTCTCATTCCTTTTAACCCTGGGAATGAACATGAATTGATGGGAGAATTAGTAAGTATATGTTAATAAACACAAAAACAACAACAATGAGCGTTTTTGAGTGTTCCTGTGGGCCAGGTGTGGGTTTTCATTTGCACAGTGTATTTCATTTATTTCATAGTTCTACCTTAGGGAACTGGAACTATTGGTCCTGCTGTAACCATGCTATAGATGAAGTCATGATGGCTTGAGAAGTAACTTCACTCACCTGGGTCATGGAGCTGTAGCTGGCAGCCGAGGAGCCTCAATCCAGGCCCCTGACCCTAGAGATCTGTGGTCCTCCACTCAAAGTCACGCAGCAGGCTTGGCGTGGTGGCTCACACAGTTTGGGAGACCTAGGCAGGTGGATCGCTTGAGCCCAGGAGTTCGAGACCAGCCCGGCCAACATGGCAAAATCCCGTGTCTACTAAAAATACAAAAAAATTTAGCCAGGCGTGGTGTTGCATGCCTGTGGTCCCAGCTACTCGTGTTTCTGAGGTTCAGTTGCTTGAACCTGGGAGGCAGAGGTTGAAAGTGAACCAAGATTGTGTCACTGCACTCCAACCTGGGTGACAGAGTGAGACCCTGTCTCAAAAAAAAAAACCCAAAGCAAACCAAATTCATGCAGCAGCGCTAGAAGTGGGGAAGAGGAAGTTTGGTCAGTAGCAGGCTGCTAGAAGGTCATGTTAAGGCACCAGCTATGCCATAAGGACTTGCCACAGCCCAGTACACAAGGCAGCACTATATGTGATTTCCAGCCATTCTTGTTGCCATCCTAAGCCTCTGCCCCCTCTGTTAACTAATACGGGTTGGAGGCACAGGGTGAGGAGATCTACCTTCTTGTCCTAGAACCACATACCCCAGACTCTGCCATGCCACCATGAGCCTGCTATTAGCCACCATGAGCCCAGCACCTCTGTGTACAGTAAGAACGGAAGCATTGGGACTAATCTTGCAGCATTGGTGTGGGAGGGCCACAGCTCATGAATATGAAAATATTCAGAGACTATATATGAACCTCAAGATCTGTACCTTGGGTTATAAGAATTGGACTTATTAAAGAATTTCTTTTATTACTATATATATGTATATACATATATATATATTTTTAAGACAGGGTTTGGCTCTGTCCCCCAGGCTGGAGTGCAGTGGCTCAATCTCGGTTCACTGCAAACTGCTTCCCAGGCTCAAGTGATCCTCTCACCTCAGCCTCCTGAGTAGCTGGAACTACAGATGCATGCCACCACACATGGCTAATTTTTTGTAGAGACAGGGTTTTGCCCCATTGACCAGGCTGGTCTCAAACTCCTGAGCTCAAGCAGTCCTCCCGCTTCGGCCTCCCAAAGTGCTGGGGTTACAGGCATGAGCCACTGTGCCCTGCCCAATACCATATTTGGCTTATAGTGTATTCTTTGCATTCACAAAGACTGGCTTTGATTTTGTGTGGCTTGGGAGCAGTTGAGTTCCATGTGCCTTGCCAGTTGTATTGTACTAGATCATGTCATCTGTCAATTGCATTTCCCCCCGTAGTGCTGTTTTTCTTTTCAGCTCATTAAAATTCAGTTATAAACATTGAGATATATATACATATCTATATATGTATGTATACATACACACACCTGCTTTCTTAGCTGTGGAAGCAGTTAAATACCATTATTTTTAATGGCAATACTTTTTTTTTGTTTATGAGAGTTCATCCTAAGAGGGTTTTGGGAAGTAACAAATTACCTTCTAAGCAGAAGACTGCACTATATTCCTTCCAGATGGCCTCCTGGGCCAGTCACGGCTCCAGGTGCTGGGGACACTCCCTCATCAGCTCCAGTGAGGTGATGCTCCTGCAGCAGCCTTCCAGCGGGAGGACAGGTGGTGCACACATACTGAACTTGCCTAACTGATGGTAAATGCTTTGCAGAGTATTACAGCAGAATCCCATGAGAAAGGATGATCAGAAAAGCCTACTGAGGAGGTAGCATTGACCCTGAGATCTGGATAATGAGGAGGAGGTAGGTGGTGGACAGTGGCGGAGAAAGCATTCCCACAGAGGAGATGGCTGTTGCCACTTTAAAGGCTGGGCAAGCAGAAGGAGAGTATGAAGCCAAAAACAAGAAGGAGGACCCAGGAGAGAACCCAGCAGCGCGACCTGTGGAGGTCAAGCCACCAGAAGAGGTTGCGGAGGCGTTGCCTGGGAGATGGGAGGAAAATCGGGAAGGCGTAGTATCGGGAATGAAGGGAAGAGATTTGCAGACGGTGTGAGCGCCATGTGAGGACAGGGAGGATGAGAGCTGTGGGGAGTGCTGGATTTTGCAGTAGACGCTCTAGAATGTGCCATCTCAGGGAGTCGTGGGGATGGAAGCCCAAGTGGGGTGGGCCGAGGCCGAGGCAGGGAGGGGACAGTGAGGCCGTGGGGCTGGACTGCAGGCCACGCTGCAGAGTCTCAGTGTGTGTGGGGAAGAGCAGAGAGATGGCCGGTAGGTGAGCAGGAACGCGGGCTCAAGGGAAGGTTTTGTGTAATACAAAGATTTTGTTAAAATATAAGTCTAGATAAGTGCACACTTTTTTATTCTAATAAAGATAGATTCTAGCACTTGCTAGCTGGTGCGCAGAGAAGGCCCGGAGGGTCCCAGAAGGCCTGGCGCCAGCCACCCAGGGGAAAGGCCGCCTCCACTGGGCCAGTGTGGTGAGGACAGGGTGCTGACGTGCGAGCTGAGGGAATACCTGCCTGAGGGGCTCTCTTTTCCCAGGGGAGTGTGAGGCATCAGCTGGAGTCGGGATGGTGGTGGGGAAGCCTAAGGGGAAAGAGGCGGGAAAGGAGTAGTCCTTTTTGGAGACAAGAATCCAAAGTTAATTCCAAGGCAGAATAGGGTGGGAGCCAATGTTGAGTGCTCCTTTGAGATCAGTGGCCCTGAATTTAAAGGGAGACCTGGCAGCATCCACGTAGGGTTCCCTCCAGTGTGGCTATGGCACAGAGTCAGTGAGAGGAAAGTGGTCACGGGAGGGTCACATAACGGCGGACTTCGGAATCTATTTCAATAACAATGTTTATGTTGCTTTCCTCTAGGCTACCTTGAAGAGTATGTTCTTCCTATAGTTTAGCCTAGTGCCATACTCAGGAAGTGGGAACGAAGGTCTCTTCAGTTTCACTTCTTTCAGTTAGTCTATTCTATCCTAAACCTTCTCCTCTGCTGTATACACTAAGCTAACTCTGGAAAAATTAGCTCACTAGGAATGAACAATTACAGTGTAATATTTTGTCAAAATAAAAATAGATTTTTAGATCAGGCGTGGGGGCTCATGCTTGTAATCCCAGCCCTTTGGGAGGCAGAGGCAGGTAGATCACCAGAGGTCAGGAGTTTGAGACCAGTCTGGCCAATAAGGCGAAACCTCTTCCCTACTAAAAATACAAAAACAGCCAGGTGAGGTGGTGGGCACCTGTAATCCCAGCTACTCAGGAGGCTGAGGCAGGAGAATCACTTGAGCCCAGGAGGCGGAGTGCAGTGAGCTGAGATTGGACCACTGCACTCCAGTCTGTGTGTACACACACACACACGTACACACACACATTTTTTTGAGACAAGGTCTTGCTCTGTTGCTCAGGGTGAGTGCAGTGGCACCATCACAGCTCACTGCAACCTTGACCTCTCAGGCTGAAGCAATCCTCCTACCTCAGCCTCCGGAGTAGCTGGGATCACAGGCACTTGTCACCACACCCAGCTAAATTTTTGTATTTTTTATAGAGACGGGGTTTTGTTATCTTGCCCAGTCTGGTTTCGAACTCCTAAGGTCAAGTGATCCACCAGCCTCGGCCTCTAAAAGTGTTGGAATTATAACTGTAAGCCACTGCGCCGGCCATATTTTATAATTTTTTTATGAGGATAAAAAAGAAAATTTCCATCAGGGGAATATTTATTTATTAATTATACTTTTTTTGAGATGGAGTTTAGCTTTTGTTGCCTAGGCTAGAGTGCAATGGTGCAATCTCGGCTCACTGCAACCTTTGCCTCCCAGGTTCAAGCAATTCTCTTGGCTCGGCCTTCTGAGTAGCTGGGATTACAGGCACCCGCCGCCATGCCTGGCTAATTTTTGTATTTTTAGTAGAGATGGAGTTTTGCCATGTTGACCAGACTGGTCTTGAACTCCTGACCTCAAGTGATCCACTCACCTCGGCCTCCCAAAGTGCTGGGATTGCAGTCGTGAGCCACTGCACCTGGCCCATCAGGGGAATATTTAAATAAATGATTGGCACATCTATCACGTTGAAAGCAATAAGATTACTGCAGATACTTTCAGTATCTGAAAAGGTGTCCACAGCTTACTGTTAAGTTAAAGTATATTTCTATATATAAGTTAACGGAAAAAAAAGTATGGTTACATTTCTCCATGAGTACATTTGTGTATAAAGACAGCTAGTTTATGTGTGTTGTGTTTATACATGATAGATCAGTGGAAAGACAGACACTAAAACGTCAGCCATGGCAATATCTAGGGAATGGGTTGGGGTGGGAGAGAGGGTAACTTTTACTGTTTATTTCAAATAATTCTGTACCGTCAGAATTTTTCCCCGATTCACTGTTTGTTTGTTTGTTTGTTTGTTTTTAGCATACTTACAGGTATGTACAACCATCATCACAAACAATTTTGATACATTTTCATCACCTGAAAAAGAAACAGCATAGCCCGGCCACGGTGGCTCACGCCTGTAATTCTAGCACTTTGGGAGGCCCAGGCAGGCGGATCACCTGAGGTCAGGAGTTCGAGACCAGCCTGACCAACATGGTGAAACCCTGTCTGCACTGAAAATACAGAATTAGCTGGGTGTGGTGGTGCATGCCTGTAATCCCAGCTACTCAGGAGGCTGAGGCAGGAGAATCACTCGAACCTGGGTGGCGGAGGTTGCAGTGAGCCAAGATTGCGCTACTGCACTTCAGCCTGGGCAACAAGAGTGAAACTCTGTCTCAAAAAAAAAAAAAAAAAGAAAAAGAAAAATAAATGTCATACCCTTTAGCTGTCTCTCCATCTTCCCATCCTCTCCTGACCCTAAGAAATCACTAATCTACTTCCTGTCTTTATAGATTTCCCTGGTTTGGACTTTAAAAATATAGTATGTGGTCTTTTATGACTGGCTTCTTTCACTTAGCATAATGTTTCAAAGTTCAGTTATGTTGTAGCATGGATCAATACTTTGTTCCTTTGTTGTGGTCGAATAATAAATATTCCATTGTATGGATATACCACATTTTGTTTATGCATTTGTCCACTAATGCAGCAGTCCCCAACCAGGGACTTGTTTTGTGGGAGACAATTTTTCCATGGACAAGGGGTTGGGGGTGGTTTTGGGATGAAGCTGAGAATCTAATGCCTCAGATCATCAGGCATTAGATTCTCAAAAGGAGTGAGCACCTTGATCCCTCACGTGCACGGTTCACAACAGGGTTCCTGCTTCTGTGAGAGTCCAATGCTGCCGTTGTCCTAACAGGCCACAGGACTGGTACCTGTGTGCGGCCCGGGGGTCTGAGACCCCTGCATTAATGCACACTTGGGCTGTTTCCACCTTTTGGCGATGATGAGTAACACTACTGTAAACTTTGTGTCTAAGTCTTCGTGTGCATCCATGTTTTCCTTTCTCTAGGGTCTGTGCCTAGCAGTGGAATTGCTTGGTCATATGGTAACTATGATGTTTAATTGTTCTGGGAACTGCCAGCTTGTTTTCCAAAGTGGTTGCACCCTTTACATTCCTGCCAGCAGCCTACGAGGGCTGTGATCTCAGCACATCCTGTCCACACTTACCTTTTTGATTCAAACCACCCTAGTGAGTGTAAAGTGGTATCTCATTATGGCTTTAATTTACATTTTCCTGGCAACTAGATTCCACTAGGAAGTAAAATCAACACAGTTTTAGTTAGGGGACATACGCCTAAGGAACTGAAGGTGGGAAGGGGCTGCTGAGAGCCAGAGAAGCCTGCAGAGCTCCAGGCGATCCTCCTGGTAGGGCGGAGGAGGTAAAGGATGGGGCGTGAAGGGCTGTGAAGGCAGTTAGAACAGGAGGGGCAGAATCCGAGGCCAGGAAGGGATGGGGACGTGAGCCTCAAGTCCAGCACTGGTTTCTCCTTGAGGGCTTTGCTTACCAGGCTGTGCTGGTCAAAAAAAGAAGTCAAAACACAGTGGGATAGAAGAGGGGATTTTCAGTAGTTTCAAGTTGCTGGGGGGACAGAAACTGGAGTAGAAGACCTGCCAGGGAGGGGAGCCCTAGGATGCACCTCACAGTCTCCCCTGCAACCCTGGAAGGTCACACCCTGGAGCCGACTGAGTCTCACAGTCAGAAACCAGCCTCAGGTGAGCTCCGGACTGCGCTGCTCTGCCCTCTGCAGCCCACCAGAGGCTGGGTGGATCCTGGGGAGAGGGCGCAGGAGCTTCTGGGTGCTAGTGGAGTTCTGCTCCTCGAGCCAGAGGCGTTTCCTCTGAGAGCGGCCCTCAGGTCAGACGCTTAGGATTTGTGCCATTTTTCTGCAGGGGCGTGATGCACTCTGGCGCTGTGAGGTTCCCACCTGCTGTCTTGTGAGGATAGAACACAGGACCCCTGACAGATTTCTTTGTGAAATTGCCTTCACATTTTACCAGCCAACCAGCTGCTACTCTTTATAAAAAGAAAAAGGCAAACATCAAGGTTTATCATCCTTTAGAACTCACACTGAATGTTGGTTCCTTTTAAACTCTGAAGGATTTTCATGTAGGATTGTCAGGCTGGGACCCCCAATAAGTGTCTCAGCCTCATGTTTCTTCTGTCTGAGTGAGTGGCAGGAGCCCCTTTGAAGGGGCCCTCATGCATCACTAACAAACTCTCAAATGGAATGGGAGGATCGGGCTTTGTTTTTTTGGTACATGAAAGGTCTTAATTGAATTAGGGAAAAGTCCACATTTCTTGGGTGAACATGAAGAAGGATTTGCTCGCGTGCCTCCTTTGAGGCATGAAGAAAGGGGTGCCACACCCTGATGGGAAACCTGAGCTGATCGTCTCTGCAGCCCTTTGTGCACAAGGAAAGTAGGAAGCATTATTGCCTGGTGTGAAGATTTCTACATGGGAAGTGGCAGGTCAAAGGGACACCACATGGAGAGGGAGAAGCAGGCGGAGGTCACCGTCTCAGACCTGCCCGAGGCTTCACTGCTGGGCTTGTTTCTGTCATCCTGTGTTTTCTCACCTGGTTGGTTTGTTCTGAAGCCTCCAAACCTTAGTTCAGTTCTCTTCTGGTTATGCAGTATCTTCCTTGATGACAACCAGAGACAGGTCAGGAAAGTTTCTTTAGGACATGCTACACACTAGGTTTTAGATTGTAACAGATAGCTCAGTCTCATATCAGAAGCACGACTTTCTCTGAAATGTATCTGCCATTGCTCACCCAGTTTCTGAAGGCTTTTCTGGAGTTTTTTCCAAATGGCTTAAACTCACATCATCTGGAGGAGTCCTCCTGTGCCTTGGAGCTTCCAGAGCTCCATCGTGTGCCTCACGGCCCACACTTGAAACAACTGGTCAATGTGAGTGGCCCCTAGACATGCCTGGAGTGCCCTGGCATTATCACAGCCTCATTTCTTTTATCTTTACCTTCAGGCCTCTCTGTTTATGTAGAAATATGCCACATCCATAATGCCTTAACCGAAAAGCAAAACAATTTTGTTTGGAACCTAATCAGAGACTTAACAGCTTTTCTTTTAAAAAAAAAAATTGTTGAAATCCTTTATGAAAGCCTGGTTTCCCTGGTTTCTTTCTTTTTTTCTTTTTTCTTTTTTTTTAAAGACAGGATCTCTCGCTCTGTCGCCCAGGCTGGAGTGCAGTGCTGTGATCTCACTGTACTCACTGCAACCTCAACCTTCCAGGCTCAAACGATCCTCCCACTTCAGCCTCCCGGCTTAGCTGGGATAACAGGTGCACACCACCATGCCTGCCTAATTTTTTGCATTTTCTGTAGAAGTGGGTTTTCCCCATGTTGTCCAGGCTGGCTTTGAGCTCCTGGGCTCAAGCCATTCACCCTCTTCATGTTCCCAAAGTGCTGGGATTATGGGCATGAGCCATCATGCCCAGCCTCCCTGCTTCTTTACTTCGGTTCCTCAGGCATATTTCCCCTAACTATAGGTGTGTTTAGTTTACTTCCTAGTGGAATAAAATAAAAATATTTTAGGCTGGGTGCGGTGGCTCACGCCTGTAATCCCAGCACTTTGGGAGGCCAAGGCGCGCACATCATGAGGTCAGGAGTTCGAGACCATCCTGGCCAACATGGTGAAACCCCGTCTCTACTAAAAATACAAAAATTAGCTGGGCGTGGTGGTGGGCGCCTGGAATCCCAGCTACTGCTGAACCAGGGAGTCAGAGATTGCAGTGAGCCAAGATTGCGCCACTGCACTCAGGCCTGGCGACAGAGGGAGACTCCATTTCAAAATATGTGTGTGTGTGTGTGTGTGTGTGTGTGTGTATTTCAGTCATGTTACTCTGCTCCAATTTCTAGGTTTTAGTCGCTCTTTAGCTGGGGTCATAGTGGTGCGATAAGAGGGGCACCGTGCTCTGTCTGCTCCAGGGACTCAGGCTGGCCAGGCCCTGGACAGTGGAATGAGCAAGTGACATTGCTGTCTTCTTCCTCTGTAAGATGTGGAGAAGAAGCCCACCTTGGCTCCGTCACGCGGTGGGGGTGGGGGGCACGTGAAACAGCCTCTGGGAGGGCTCGTGGAACGAACCTTGCTAGGCAAGGTGAAGGGAGTTGTGTTTTTCATAACTAGTCATTTTTGTTTTTTCTCAGGAGTGCTAATGGTTGGTTGTTAATCTTTTAAAATTTGAGAAACGTGATGAAGGATTTGGGCTTCCCCATCTCATATGGGGAATTTGTGCTGGAATTTGTATTATTTTGTTATTTGTTCATCACTAATTCTGCTGCCAGTTTCTATTCACCATTTAGAACTAAGTCCATTATTTTTTCTTTTCTTCTGAGTTCTAAAATTATTTGTTCCAGAAATCAGTTAAATGGAAACTCTCTCCTATTATGTTCATTCCAAATGAATGAACATAATAGAAGCTCTTTATTTTCATTCTTCTTGGTCTGATTTTGCAGCTCCATGGTTTAATGTGACACCTCTCAGTCATGTGGTCATCAGCAGCTGCTCGACGTAGAGCACTAGTTTATGGTTCTGTACTACCACTTCTTTTCTGAACATAAGTTTTAAACAACTTCATTGAGTTGTCATGGGCATTAAATGGACTGAACTGATGAATGTTGGCTGCTTAGACCAGGGCCTAGCACGCGGTAAGCACTCAGTTCATGCTGGCTGTCCTCACATCCCGTCTCTCGGATGGTCCTGTACCCACTCTCTTCCCCTTGGCCATGCTTGGGAGCACAGGGCAACAGCCTTTGCTTGATGGTGGGTTCTAGTTGGCCAGTGGGGTACGGAGTTTCACAAATCTTGTATAAAAAGCATGGAGCGACACCCAAGGTGAATCAGGGGCCAGAGATCCAAGAAGTAAACCTAGAATTGGAGCCTCAGAGTTTATGGCTTAGGAAACCAGGGGGTGGGGAAAAAGAGGAGCAGCTGGAATAGGTCCACAGGATGGTCTGTGCTGATCAGGCCTTGAACAGGAAGGGACCCATGTGTGAACTGGACAGGACCTTCCAGGTAACCCTCTAGTTGCTCTGCTTCCCTTCACCCTGAGAAACCTTAGATGTACCATGCGTGGATGAGGTACTGTAGGAGACCGAATATCACTGCCTTTTCCCATGACCCCACCTCTAGTACAACTAAATACACCAGCTTAGGAAGTGGGATAGTGAGACTGGGGTTTGAGAGCACATTGGCAACAACAGCAGTCACTGCTATTGATTGTTCACCTCCTATGCGCCAGGCACCTTGGAAGGCACTTGGTGTAGCCACCCTGTTCCAGGAGCAGTGACTGGCTCCCAGCAGTTCCAGAGGGTGTGGGTTGGAGACCAGCTTCGCCGACCTGAGCTGGGAGAGATTGCAGTGGTGGCAGGAAGGGAATGGTGTCAGTGTGGCTGGGCAGAGGAAGGGCCAGTGGGAGGCAGGGTTTGCCTTGAATGTAGGCAGTAGTGGCCCTGGGGTGGCAAGGGTTTATTCATTGTCATGATGGGAAAGGTGAAGTGAAGTCCCGTTCCCACCATGGGGCAGTGGGATGGTGATTACTACCAGGGCCATCTCCAGCAGTTTTTATTTACATTTTTTATAGCAGTAAAATGTATACATAAAGTGAAATTTACCATTTAACCACTTTTAGGTGTAAAATTTGTTTTGTTTTTTGTGTTTTGAGATGGAGATTCGCTCCTGTTACCCAGGCTGGAGTGCAATGGCGCGATCCTAGCTCACTGCAACCTCCGCCTCCCCAGGTTTAAGCGATTCTCCTGCCTCAGCCTCGCAAGTAATTGGGACTACAGGTGCCCGCCACCACGCCTGGCTAACTTTTGTATTTTTAGTAGAGATAAGGTTTCACTGTGTTGGCCAGGCTGGTCTCAAACTCCTGACCTCAGGTGATTCACCCACCTCGGCCTCCCAAAGTGCTGGGATTACAGGCCTACGTGTAAAATTTAGTGGCATTAAGTACATTCACATTGTTGTGCAACCATCACCACCATCCGTTTTCCAAAGTCTTTCACCCCAAGGAAACTCCATCCCCATTGAACAATAACTCCCTGTTCCCTGCCCAGGCCCCTGGTAACCACTCTTCTACGTTGTGTCTCTGGAGTTGCCTATTCCAGGTACCTCATATAAGTGGAGCCATACAATACTTGCCCTTTTGTGTCTGGCTTATTTCACTTTGCATAATGTCCTCAAGGTTCCTCCCTGTTGAAGCATATGCCAGAATTCCCTGCCTTCTTAAGGCTGAATAATATTCCACTGTATGTACAGACCACATTTTGTTGACCCATTCCTCAATGGATGGGCGCTGTTGGCATTAAGAGCAGCATAGTGGGCACTTTATTGAGGTGCCGTTCGTGTCTTCAGGCATCTGAGAATGGTGCGCGCCCAGCAAGTGTCCCCATATCCTTGTCCTCAGATGTAACTGTGGAGTGGATTTCAACCCGGGAGATCTTTCTCATGGGAGTGATCTTCTAGACTGTTCCACTCTCACTTCTAATTCCTATCTAGTTAGCACAGAACAATCTGATTCATGTTTTCTCTTTTCTTTAGTTTTTCTGTTTCCCTCCCCCTCACCTTCTACTTATTCTGTTGACTGTTTATCCAGTTCTTTCTTTCTTAGACTCCTCCCCACTCCCACTCCATTTATTCCTCTTGTCCTCTCAGGTCATTTCCTCTAAATGCTCTCTTCTGGAATACTCTCTTTTCCTTCTGTTTTTCCATTACTTTCCTCTCTTTTCTTCTCTTGCCTTTTGTATTCCTTTCTTTCCCCTAGTTAGTTTCTTCTTGCTCTGCCATTTAAAATTTGTGTCTCAGAAATGACCCTGGTCATTATTTCTTTCATGTAACATGTATAAGTGCTTACCATAGTGTAGCCTCTGTTCTCAGCACTTTGCAAATATTATATCATTGAGTCCTGTTTACACCTGTATGAGGGTGATACGTTCTTGTCTCCATATTACAGGTGGTAGAGTTGAGTCACAGAGAGGCTGGGCAATTCGTACCAGCTCAGCTGCTGGTGAGCTGGAGGCGGGGCTGGAAGCCGGGCTGGGTGGCTCCAGTGGGTGCCTGGCCCCTCCACTCTGCACTGCTGAGCGTGCTGGGAATGCAGGATGCCAGAATGCCTTGTGCTGTGCTCAAGGCGGAGGAACGTTGTAGTTCAAAGTCAAATCAAACATAGTGAGTTCTTGTCCCACCTAGCTCCAAAATGTTTAGAATTTTGGATGCAAGTCTTCTGGATACAAGTCTCATCTTTATACCTACGTAAGAGTCTTATCGGTGTTTTATCTTACACTGTTCAGTCTTCTGTTTCTTCAAGTACCATGATTTTTTAAAAAATCATTTCATCTCAATTATAGAGCTGAAAAGATACTTTGATGAGCTTATTTCACAAAGAGGTAACTGGTTTGTCTAAATGCATTTAGTTTTGTTTCCTTGCTTTTTTTAATCACCGACATTGTAACAGATGATTGCTTAAATTTTTATTTTATTTCAGCTTAATTTATTTCAATTTAATTATAAGTTAATATGCTTTTCTATTATTCTGGGAATCAAAAGATGGTGTGTAACATAGTTTTAAAGGGAGTATACATTCAAAATGCCATCAAATAAATTACAATGTGCATTTGGAATTTAACCTATATCGAAGTTGTCTTTTGTCTTGTGCCCGTTCTTGCTGGGAAGGTTCTAGCTTGGTGCCTCTTACCTCATTGGTTTTCTTACCTCATTCATTGCCACCTAGCTTAATTCACTGTTTTCGGTTCACAGACCTTGAACATTTGCATAGAACAGACATTACTTAATTTTTGCCACTTTTTACCCTAGCCGGTTGCTAATTTGGGCCTTCCTGTGACACTGCTTTTCTCCTTCGTTACTCTGCGTCAAGCTTTTCTTTGATGTATGGTTGTTACGCAGAGCTTTTATAATCTCCTAGGATTATTCTAAAATTCTCAAAGTGGGTATTTTGTAATGAGCTAATTTGTATCCTAGAACTTTTATCTTAGACAAAAAGAAAGAAAGAAAAAATAGAAATAAAGGAAGAAAGAGAAAGGCACTAAAAAAGTGAAAAACATTTTTGTAACAAGGAGGGAGGGCTCGTCTCTTGCCAGGAGACCACCCTTCAGAGGCCTGGCATGAGTTTCCCGTCCAGATCACTGCCCTCTCGAATCTCACTAACTCTTAAGCAAAGGTTGCTGACTTTGCTGGACTATTGTGATGGCTGGTAAAACACTTTTCCTTGACTTGGGCTACAGAGCGCAAGACTGTTTCTCTAAGCGGGCAGTCAAGGGCCACAGTCTTAAAGAAACAAAGACAAAGCTAAGATAAACAGTGTCCTGCAGAATCAGGAATCTCTCGTTGAAGACTCCTCTAAATCCTTTCCGTGGTCAGTCCTGTGGCCACAGTGTGACCTAGGGCTAAGAGTGTTGGAAGTCTCAGCCTCTGATTCTGGTGTTGCCAT
>NW_012109086.1:323216-323929 GCF_000951045.1 Mandrillus leucophaeus
ATTTGCACCCTACCCAGCCTTTTTTGCTGCCTTGAGGTTTTCCCACTGCCATGCAGCACAGAGCTGGCTGCTGTGTTAATTTTTTTTGGTTATGATTTGATTCTTTGCGCTCATCCTTTGCTGTGTTTCTATATTGCAGTGTTGATGACTGCATCAGCAGATATTGCTTAATTTTTGCCACATTTTCCCCCAGCAGGTTGCTAATTTGGGCTCCTGAGTCCTACATCCTGGAGGGTTCTGGATGTTGGCTTTAGCTGAGAAGGGCTTAGTAATGTTAGGAATGAGGCTGGTGGATAGTGAGGGGGTAGGATTGCGGGTTGGGCGGCAGGAGCTCAGGGTAATATCAGAGAGAGAACAACAGAAAAATTCTGCCTCCACCCCCTAATCTCTTCTGTGGAACCTGGTCCCTGTCTGTCTGGGCTGTTTCCTGGGCCCATCCACAACTCCCTCCCCAGACTGGCACTCACCCTCCTCCATTTTTGTCCTCACAGTTTTTATGTTCATGTTGCAGGCTCATCAATCTCCCCATAATTTCTTTCCGTGGCGTGTGTAGAGTTGGATTTCAGGGAGAAAGCCCACAGTTTGTGCTCGTTAGTTCATAATGAGTCAGAAAATCAATCTCCCCATAACTTCTTTCCGTGGCATGTGTAGAGTTGGATTTCAGGGAGAGAGCCCACAGTTTGTGCTCGTTAGTTCATAATGAGTCAGAAAAT
>NW_012109086.1:325784-326972 GCF_000951045.1 Mandrillus leucophaeus
GGTGGATCACCTGAGGTCAGGAGTTCGAGACCAGCCTGGCCAACATGGTGAAACCCTGTCTCTACTAAAAATACAAAAAATTAGCCAGGCGTGGTGGTGGACACCTGTAATCCCAGCTACACAGGAGGCTGAGGCAGGAGAGTCACTTGAACCCAAAAGGCAGAGGTTGCAGTGAGCTGAGATTGCACTACTGCACTCTAGCCTGGGTAATAAGAGCGAAACTCCATCTCAAAAAAAAAAAGAAAAAATAGTAAAGTGAGGCTGGATATGATTGTTACATGGCTCATTAGTGGAGTCATTTATACTGGAATCATCATGCAGGTCCAGTGTTCTTAGTTTGTGGGATGAGAAGCAGTGTAGAATTGTAGCTGAGCATGTGGGCTAGGCAGCCTCATGCCCAGGTTGCATCGTAGCTCCACTGCTTCCTAGCTCTGTTACCCTGGACAAGTCACTTCACCTCTCTCTGTCTCCATCCATCACCTGTAAAGTAGAGATATAATGTACCTACTTCATAAGTTATTGTGAGGATTAAATGAACCAATATGTGTGGTTAGTGTAATGTCGTCAAGATTCCTCCCTGTTGAAGCATATGCCAGAATTCCCTTCCTTTTTAGGGAACGTGCCTGGTTCATAACAAATGCCGTACATGTCAGCTATTAGTATTTCATGGTGCTATGTCTTCAGGGTCCCTGTCATTTGAACATACTTCAGAACTGTGGGCCTAGAATTTCTCTTCCAATTCTGAAATTAGTTCTGTTATTCTACGCCATAGAATTTGATTTCCTATTATCTTTCTTCCCCCTTTTTATAACTCAGTATCTTAAAGAAGATGTGTTTTCTCTATACACAGGGTGAAATCACTTATTTTTTTAGTTACCAAGTGGAATCTGATCTTAAATATGAGTTTAGAAGGGTGTGTTTTCTGTTTCTTGACATACAGGTGTTTTGTGTTACGCACAATTTACCATTGTTTTCTATTTGTGTTTTGTTTTTGTTTTTTGAGACAGGGTCTCACTGTGTCACCCAGGCTGAAATGTGGTGACACAATCTCAGCTCACCTCAACCTCTGCCTTCCGGGTTCAAGTGATTCTTGTGTCTCAGCCTGCCGAGTAGCTGGGATTACAGGCACGCACCAACACGCCTGGCTAATTTTTTTTTTTTTTTTTTTTTTTGTATTTTTAGTAGAGA
>NW_012109086.1:329335-332613 GCF_000951045.1 Mandrillus leucophaeus
GTCAGAAAATCAGTCTCCCCATAACTTCTTTCCGTGGCATGTGTAGAGTTGGATTTCAGGGAGAGAGCCCACAGTTTGTGCTCGTTAGTTCATAACGAGCCAGAAAAGTGTATTTGTAAGCGCGTTGTCTGGAACGTGGTACGCTGCTTTCCTTGTCAATAACGACGTGTCTGGCATTTTAGGTGCAAGGCCAGTACAGAAACCTTTGTTGCTTCTCAATGTGTCTGAAGTTAATAATGTACCAACAGTGCTGTGGAACTTAACCACTGTGTGTCACAACATTTTAAGTGAAATTGTATTTGTAGTTCAGCCTGGGATTCCAGATACTCATCTACCTTTGAAGGTGAATCTGGGCCTCTTCCTCCACCTCTGTGTGCAGGTGATGAAGACAGGAGCTCCTGCATCCTAAGTCCCTGGGAGTTACGGATGTCGGCTTTAGCTGAGAAGGGCTCAGTGATGTTGGGGGCGGGGGAGGCTGGTGGATGGTGAGCGGGTAGGGCTGTGGAGTGAACGGCACGATGGGAACTCAGGGCTCCTAGGCGGGCAGGTGATGGTGGAGGCTGGCACACTAGGATACTCCATTGTCTGGTGCCTGCCCAGCCTTATCGCTGAACTAGTTGGAAACGTAGAGGTTTATCCTTCCTTCCTACTTCCCCTCACTCTTCATCACTGTCACTCTCACCCTGCAAGTGTAGCCATGGGGTGGGCTGCAAAGTGGGATGTCATCTCTCCAACTAGATTGTGAGTTCTCTGGGAGCAGAGTTTTCTGCCACCTTTTTCTCCCCGTGCTTGCCATGTACTAAAAAATGTGTTTGACATTCACCAAGCATGAAAAAAATTGCTACCCTTTCTTCAATGTTCATCATTGTTATGTGATCACAAATATTGCCATATTTTATTGAGTCTGAGATGTTGATGGTAAGATACACAGTGATTTTACACAGTAGTAAGCAAAAATCTTGCCAACTGTACTTCTGACACAAGTGGCTTTTTTTGTTTGTTTTTTGAGATGGAGTCTCACTCTGTCACCCAGGCTGGAGTGCAGTGGCGCGACCTTGGCTCACCGCAACCTCCGCCTCCCCAATTCAAGCAGTTCTGCCTCAGCCTCCCAAGTAGCTGGGATTACAGGCTCACGCCACCATGCCGGCTAATTTTTGTATTTTTTAAGTAGAGACAGGGTTTTACCATGTTGGCCATGCTGGTCTCGAACGCCTGACCTCATGATCCACCCGCCTCGACCTCCCAAAGTGCTGGGATTACAGGCATGAGCCACCGTGCCTGGCTTCACCAGTGCTTTCTGTCATTTAGTATTTTAATTATATACTTACTGAAAGAGCTCTTCTAGATTTGTTTAGACGTTGATTTTTATCATCTCACTCTTCGGCATACAAAAGAGTGAAAATATAAAGAGAAATAGATTGACTAAGATATTCCTAAAATTTCTCCAAGAGTCTGATTCTTCAGAATCTTTGTTGACTCAGAGTACTTGATGTGGGTGGTTTTCCACACAGTATCATTCTCTGTGCCACCAAGAGCGTTGGTGATGTGGCGTTTCTGAAAAGACGGCACACCACTGTCTCCGGGAATCTCCTCTAAGCATCTATTACCTGTTCTGCAAGTTTTAAACCTGCTGTTTTCTCACTCAACCTCAGGCCATTTTTTTTTTTTCCTGTGAATCTCAGTAATAACAACACATCATGCAGCTTCATCCACATGGGCTGTCTTTTATAGCCAGGTTCTGTAAGGGCCTCGGTGGTTAAGGTCATTTTTCCAGTGGTGGATATTTGCTTCTCTAATAAAATTTGTGCCCTGCTACTGTTTCCATGTCTTTCGGTTTGAATGCCGAGTTATCGTGTAATCTTTTTGAAGACATTTAAAGTGGCGGTTAGGCTAAGTATGTCAGCAGTGCATATGACTCAGTCGAAGTGAGATCACACATGAGTGGGCAGTGACCCTATGTCCCGACTGCCACCTGGATGACAGTAACTGCAAGATGCCACTGATTGTAAAATAGATACCTATTCTAGAAATGTTAAAATATGGGGGGAAAGTGCTTTATAGACTCGATGAAATATATAACATGTAGTCAATTTTTACAGTAACCATGCAGGGCAGGTAATTTGGATTAATTAATTAATTAATTAATTTATTTATTTTTAGACAGAGTCTCCCTCTTGTTGTCTAGGCTGGAGTGCAGTGGCTCAATCTCAGCTCACTGCAACACCCGCCTCTCAGGTTCAGGTGATTCTCCTGCCTCAGCCTCCTGAGCAGCTGGGATTACAGGCGCACGCCACCGTGCCCAGCTAATTTTTGTATTTTTAGTAGAGATGGGGTTTCACCATGTTGGCCAGGCTGGTCTCGAACTCCTGTCCTCAAGTGATCTGCCTGCCTCGGCCTCTCAAAGTGCCGGGATTACAGGTGTGAGCCGCCACGCCCAGCTGGTAGTTTGGACTTTTAAGTGCGGATACTGAGGATCAGAGCGTTTGGCTTACTAATGCCCCAACTAAGTACATGGAAGATTCGGGAGCTCAGAACCCAGATTTGTCTGATTGTAAAGTTCACACTTTAGACCCTGTACAGCACTGTTCAGAAAAGAAACAACTAGACTAGAAGCTGCAAGAAGCCAGGGATTTTTTTTTTTTTTTTTTTTGATAAACTTGTTTCTTAAGGACCTAGAACAGTGCCTGGCACATACCAAGTACTAATAAATACTTGTTGAATAAAGTCAATCATTAGAGAGAAAATAGAAATGCAACCATATCATTCACTTCCTGGAAATGAAATCTCTAACTCTTTTGGGACAAGGGGAAAAGGACAGAAAATGGCTGCTGTTTTCTAGACAAGGTATAGTTGTGGCTGTCTGTTCCCTCAGGTCTGTAGGAGAGGCAAAAAGGTGAGGGGCGAAAGTCTATCTCTGGGTACCAGAGCCTGTCAGCACCTGCTGGCCAGACAGCGGTAGCATGGCTCCTGCTCCTGGGATTCTTCTACTGTCTCCTGTAAATCAAAATCAACAGGGCTGCAAACATTGTGGAGTTAAAAAGAAAATTAATAAAGGAAAATCAATATGACAAGCCTTACTATCAAAGATATTCAGGTACAAGGAATGTATTGTTAGATTTCTTTTCTTTCTCCTTTTTTTTTTTCTTTGAGACAGAGTCTTGCTCTGTCACCCAGGCTGGAGTGCAGTGGCATGATCTGGGCTCTCTGCAACCTCTTCCTTTTGGGTTCAAGCAATTCTCCTGTCTCAGCTTCCTGACTTGCTGGGACTACAGGTGCAC
>NW_012109086.1:332663-335840 GCF_000951045.1 Mandrillus leucophaeus
TTTTTTTTTTTCCTGTGAATCTCAGTAATAACAACACATCATGCAGCTTCATCCACATGGGCTGTCTTTTATAGCCAGGTTCTGTAAGGGCCTCGGTGGTTAAGGTCATTTTTCCAGTGGTGGATATTTGCTTCTCTAATAAAATTTGTGCCCTGCTACTGTTTCCATGTCTTTCGGTTTGAATGCCGAGTTATCGTGTAATCTTTTTGAAGACATTTAAAGTGGCGGTTAGGCTAAGTATGTCAGCAGTGCATATGACTCAGTCGAAGTGAGATCACACATGAGTGGGCAGTGACCCTATGTCCCGACTGCCACCTGGATGACAGTAACTGCAAGATGCCACTGATTGTAAAATAGATACCTATTCTAGAAATGTTAAAATATGGGGGGAAAGTGCTTTATAGACTCGATGAAATATATAACATGTAGTCAATTTTTACAGTAACCATGCAGGGCAGGTAATTTGGATTAATTAATTAATTAATTAATTTATTTATTTTTAGACAGAGTCTCCCTCTTGTTGTCTAGGCTGGAGTGCAGTGGCTCAATCTCAGCTCACTGCAACACCCGCCTCTCAGGTTCAGGTGATTCTCCTGCCTCAGCCTCCTGAGCAGCTGGGATTACAGGCGCACGCCACCGTGCCCAGCTAATTTTTGTATTTTTAGTAGAGATGGGGTTTCACCATGTTGGCCAGGCTGGTCTCGAACTCCTGTCCTCAAGTGATCTGCCTGCCTCGGCCTCTCAAAGTGCCGGGATTACAGGTGTGAGCCGCCACGCCCAGCTGGTAGTTTGGACTTTTAAGTGCGGATACTGAGGATCAGAGCGTTTGGCTTACTAATGCCCCAACTAAGTACATGGAAGATTCGGGAGCTCAGAACCCAGATTTGTCTGATTGTAAAGTTCACACTTTAGACCCTGTACAGCACTGTTCAGAAAAGAAACAACTAGACTAGAAGCTGCAAGAAGCCAGGGATTTTTTTTTTTTTTTTTTTTGATAAACTTGTTTCTTAAGGACCTAGAACAGTGCCTGGCACATACCAAGTACTAATAAATACTTGTTGAATAAAGTCAATCATTAGAGAGAAAATAGAAATGCAACCATATCATTCACTTCCTGGAAATGAAATCTCTAACTCTTTTGGGACAAGGGGAAAAGGACAGAAAATGGCTGCTGTTTTCTAGACAAGGTATAGTTGTGGCTGTCTGTTCCCTCAGGTCTGTAGGAGAGGCAAAAAGGTGAGGGGCGAAAGTCTATCTCTGGGTACCAGAGCCTGTCAGCACCTGCTGGCCAGACAGCGGTAGCATGGCTCCTGCTCCTGGGATTCTTCTACTGTCTCCTGTAAATCAAAATCAACAGGGCTGCAAACATTGTGGAGTTAAAAAGAAAATTAATAAAGGAAAATCAATATGACAAGCCTTACTATCAAAGATATTCAGGTACAAGGAATGTATTGTTAGATTTCTTTTCTTTCTCCTTTTTTTTTTTCTTTGAGACAGAGTCTTGCTCTGTCACCCAGGCTGGAGTGCAGTGGCATGATCTGGGCTCTCTGCAACCTCTTCCTTTTGGGTTCAAGCAATTCTCCTGTCTCAGCTTCCTGACTTGCTGGGACTACAGGTGCACGCCACCAAGCCTGGCTAATTTTTGTATTTTTAGTAGAGATGGGGTTTCACCATGTTGCCCAGGCTGGTCTTAAACTCCTGACCTCAAATGATCTGCCCACCTTGGCCTCCCAAAATGCTGGGATTATAGGTGTGAGCCACCTTGCCCAGCCAAATTGTTAGATTTTTAAAGAGTATAAAATGTTTTGAAAATTCTGAAGCTCTGTATGACTCATTTGTGAAACATGAAAATTGATATATTTGATCACCTACTATGTACTAGACCTTGTGCCTAGAGTTGTTACATACATCATTTAACCCTCACAATAAAATCATCTCCATTTTACATATGATAATCACTTTAACTTCGCTAGTATCTTTCCTCGGAGATTCCAAAACGTGGGATACTAACACATAAAATGCAAGATACATTGTAAAGCAGTGTATGTCCAAAGTTCTCATCATAGTGTCACATGTAATGGCAAAATATTAGAAATAACCTAAGCGTTTATGAATGCAAGATTAAAAATATGCAACTGTAATGAAGAATGAGGAATGTCTATATATATATGGAACAATATGAAAGGTATGATATTACATGGCAGAAACGAGATATAGAAGAAATGCTACCTTGATGGAATCAGTAGTATGCATCTATTTGTGGTTGGAGAGGGAGAGAGAATATATATGCTTGTGTGTATGCACACAAAATAATTTTTGGAAGAAAATACAATAAATTGATAATATAGGTTGCTTCTGAGGAATGGCTAGAGCATTCCAGGTAGGGCGATTGTCCACTGTATATGTTTTTGTGCCTTTTGAATTTTGAGCCAGCTGCATTGACTACCTATTAAAAGAGATACAAATATAATTAAAAAAGAAGAAATAAAGTATACCTTTCTAGACGTGAAAACAAAGACAAAAAGATGCTCTGGGCTGTGTGGGTTTTGTGAGGGCATGGACTGTACCTGCCGATCCCCGTAGCACCCCAGTGCCTAGCATAGTACACACCTGAGCATTTGTGCAATCAGTGAGCCAAGCTGAAGGAAACGAAACAACTCAAATCCTCTATAGGAAGGACACCACATCTCTTCTGTGGCGTCTCTGCTAAAAATACATATCCTGACTCTAACCATGAAGAAACATCAGACAAACTTAAATTGAGGAGCATTCTGAAAAATAAATGACCTGTGCATTTCATAAATGTCAAGGTCACGGCGGACCAAGAAAGAGCAGGGAACTGTTTGGGATTGAAGGAGACTGAAGGGCAGGACAGCTGAGTGTGCTGTGTGCAATACCGGATTGCATCCCAGGCCAGGAGAAAAAATGCTGTATTCTTTTTAAAGGACGTTCATTAGAGTTGACAAAATTTGAATAAGGTCTGTGAATTAGGTAATAGTACTGTTTCCGTGTTAACATCCTCATTTCGATAATAGTACTGTGGTTATGAGAAAATCTTGTTTTTAAGAATTAGGCACTTAGGGCCTGGTGCTGTGGCTCACGCCTGTAATCCCAGCACTTTGGGAGGCCGAGGCGGGCAGATCACGAGGTCAGGAGATCGAGACCATCCTGGCTAAC
>NW_012109086.1:336425-347775 GCF_000951045.1 Mandrillus leucophaeus
TTCCTTCCTTCCTTCCTTCCTTCCTTCCTTCCTTCCTTCCTTCCTTCCTTCCTTCCTTCCTTCCTTCCTTTTTTAAAGCAAGGTCTCTCTGTGTTGCCCTTGCTGGCCTTGAACTGGGCTCAAGGGATCCTCCACCTCAGCCTCTTGAGTAGCTGGGACCACAGGCGTGCCCTACCATGCCTGGCTCTGATTTTGTAATTACTGAGCCTTTTATGTCCTTTTGTACAATTTTGTCATTTTCTTCTTATAGATCTTTAGATGATTGGTGACATTTATTCCTTTCTTTCTTAATTTCTTTTTTTTTGAGACAGAATCTCACTCTGCCACCTGTGCAGTACAGTGGCGTGATCTGGGCTCACTGTAACCTCCGCCTCCCGTGCTCAAGTAATCCTTCCACCTCAGACTCCCGAGAAGCTGGGACCACAGGTGCACACCACCACACCTGGATAATTTTTGTATTTTTTGTAGAGATGGGGTTTCACCGTGTTGCCCAGGCTGGTCTTGCCCTCCTGGCCTCAAGCAAAGTACTGGCCTCAAGCAAAGTCTTGCCTTGGCCTCCCAAAGTACTGGGATTACAGGTGTGAACCACTGCATCCAGCCTATTCCTTTCTTAATACTTTTTGTTTCTTTAAATAATGGCTTTGTTGAGATATAATTTATATACATATGAAACTCACCCTGAATATCTTTGTATATATTTTTAAATAGTACTGCTGTATGAGGAAGGTATGCTTAAAAAAAATCAACTTTATTAGGGTATAATTTAAACGTAATAAAATTCACATATCTCTACTTAATAGGTTGATGGCTTTTGACACACATATTCCTTATGTAACCACCACCCCAATTCAGGTACAAGATGCAGGATATTCCCATTTCTCTGTGAAGTTCCCTTGTGTTCCTTTCTTCTAACATTCACCTGTTGGTGGATGTGGCAGTCTTTCCAGTCCCCCCCAAATGGGGATTGGAAGAGTAGGGTGCATGCAGGGTGAGTAAGTGTGGTGGGGGGCGCTGCATGGTGGGGATGAGAATGATCATGTTGAGGCGAAGCAGGAACAGGCCCCTGGATGGCTCAGAAGATGGACATGGCATCCCCTGTTTTCCAGAGGTGGGCACAGGCTTTGGAGGTTCGCGTACCTCCTCTTTTTTTCTTCTTTGGTCTTTATTCTGGTGTTGTGGCTGCTGCCCTGTTAACACAGCAAATGTCAAGTGGACTTCTAAAATACCAACATTTTATCATCATCAAAAGGGAAGACTGACTACCTCAAAAAGCCTGTTTTGGGAAGGAATAAGACTTTGAGATGCAGATATTATGTGTGTTGAAATTTGGTGAGGTTTTTTATTTGGCCGCTAATCACTCCAGCACTGACCATGTGAGGAAAAAAAGTTTGTATTTGCATTCACCAAATTTTTTACACAGAAAATTGCCACTTTCCCCTCATCTTGAGGATTATTATTCTGCTGTTCATTTTGAAGTAAAGGTGGTATGGGAAGTTAGTGTCTACAAGGAAAGAGCCTGCTTTTGGCATCTGAGAAACTCATTCTCCTCATGAGAACTAAGATTACCTTCAGAATTTTTAATGAGGATTGCATTATACAAACATGTACACATGTATGTATACACAAATATATATGCAAAATATATAATTTTATAAGATATTATACACACAAACCCCCAATGAGTGTTTAGAACATAGCAAGCATGCAATACATTATATTATTATATTTTAAAATTTCTTTGTATTAAATAGAGATGGGGTCTCGCCATGTTGACCAGGCTGGTCTCAAACTCCCTGCCTCAAGCGATCCTCCTATCTTGGCCTCTCAAAGAGCTGGGATTGGCCGAGAGTGGTGGCTCATGCAGGTAATACCAGCACTTTGGGAGACCAAGGCAGGTGGATCACTTGAGCTCAGGAGTTTGAGACCAGCCTGGCCAACATGGTGAAAACAGATCTCTACTAAAAATACAAAACATTAGCTAGGCATGGTTGCTCATGCCCATAGTCCAAGCTACTCAGGAGGCTGAGGCAGGAGAATCGCTTAAACCTGGGAGGCGGAGGTTGCAGTGAACCTAGATCGTGCCACTGCACTCCAGCCTGGGCAGCAGAGCGAGACTCCATCTCAAAAACAAAAACAACTCCCCCCGCCCCAGAAAAAACCCAAAGAGCTGCAATTACAGGCGTGAGTCACTGTACCTGGCCTATATTATTATCACAAATAATATCTTCATTTTTACGTTTTTTGCCCAGGTGTGTTGCTTTATGACAAATCTTTCTTCTACTCTTTGTGGTTGAAATGGTAATCTATTGAAATGTATTTATCTACTGAAAGTCTTGGTTCCTTTCTGTGTTTTCTCAGGCTCACTGCACAGACCTTTCTGTCCTTCATGAACACACGTGTGGTGGACAGATGACTGTCCTGCACCCCGTGCTGCTCTAGGTGCGCCAGACGTGGAGCTGTCCAGTTGGGAGAAGATGGATTCCAAAGATGAAAGCTCGCACGTGTGGCCGACGTCTGCAGAGCACGAACAGAATGCTGCACAGGTGAAGACTGGTCTTTTGCAGCTTGGTATTGAGAGGTTTTCAGCTGGACACAGTTTGCTGACTATCCAGTAGTGACTGGTTGGGAGGAGCCAACATGAAGAACTCGTACCCAGGGAATAGGGACTGTTTTGGCACCTTGAATGCTCCATCGACGTGGCTCACTGTGAGTTAGGAGAGCTAGACCACCACCTATAGGCTTCTCTGCATTGTCTGCAATTTACTGTCATAGTCTGTTTTACTACCCTGTTTTATTTCTGTTATTGGTGCTGAAAACCTCAAACTATAGTTTGTTTCTTTTATGTTATCCGTAGGAGTTTGGTCCTTTGTGTGTAATGAGTACAAGTATGTATATAAAGTGAGTGGCCTTTTCTTTTCTTTTTAAATTCAGAATATAAACCTCTAAGTGAAAGTTGTTCCATTATGAGTCAGCCACTTTAGAGGTTAGTCACTTGATCAAATGCTGCTGTCATCCTTTCAGATTGCTGCTAGAACCAACCACGTTATTCTGACTGTTCTTAGTGATGGCGAATCTCTGCATTTTTGGTGTGGAATTGAATTTTGGGATGATTAGCAGTCATATGGAGCCATGTTTTATATGTGACCAAAGCATAAAACTTAATTTTTAAACATTATAGTAAACATACAAATTTAATGTTTCATTAAATTGCATAACCATAGTACCATATCAAAATCAAGAAGTTACACTGAAACATTTAAGTATGCAGATTCTATTTAATTTAAGCAATATAATAAATATACAATCAATAAAATTGGTCATCTGGTATGATTAAAAAGTCTCAGTATGGGCCAAAGATGGTGGTTCATGCCTTTCCCAGCAGTTTGGGAGGCCAAGGCAGGAGGATCAATTCAGGCCAGGAGTTCAAGACCAGCCTGAGCAACAAAGTGAGGCCCTGACTCTACAAAAAAAAAAAAATTTGCTGGACATGGTGGTGCATGCCTGTAGTGGTGCAGTCACGTCTCCAGGAGGTGGAGGCTGCAGTGAACCATGACTGCACCACTACACTGTAGCCTGGGTGACAGAATGAGACCCTATCTCTAAAAATAAAAATAAATGAAGTCTTAGTCTGATTACTTAAAAAAGTTCCACCGATGTTTTCAGCAGAGTATATGAGAATTCTGTTTTATTTCTCCTGGAAATCATTTTGAGCTCACTTCCATGCAGCTATGTATTTTGGTATATTTTATTTATAAACAAAATTGTAGTTCATTAAAAAGCAAAACAAAAGAAAATCTAGTTGTGACACTGCATGACCAGGGCCCTGTCTGTGGGTAACCAGATAGTAGATAGCAAAGGTCAGGGTCCCTGTGGCACTCCTTCCTCCCAATTGGTTCTTCCGCCAGCTGGGAATTCTGATTTAATGAGTGCTGAAGACCAAGCGGAAAAGCTTGGATAACTTGTCTGGAGGAAACATGTTTTCCCTTCTTAAGCACTGAAACTAGTTCAAGGCTTTGATGTTAATGAACAAATCTAAAGTCACAAAATTGTCTTATAGCAATTAAGCCTGCTCAAATATGAGCCTAATTTTTCCAATAGACAAACTTTATCTTCCCAGACAAATCAAATTTATGTAGAAGCCAGACTAATCGTTTAGTGTAGAGGTAGAAGTTTGTTGTATTTCTGTGGTGTTTGATTACATTTTGTCTCTTAGGTTTCCTTCTGGGGATTAAATTAGTTTATATTATCTTTGGGATCTACAATCCTTCACTAGAGAAAACTGACATAAAAAAGTTAGGCCCAAAGCCAAGGCAATATAAGAGCAAGGATTCCACCCTAAGAGTGCCTGACTTCGATAGCAACACATAAATTATTTCTCTCCCAAATGTGTGCTTTGGCCATCTGCTTCCAGACCTTCAATATCAGGCATCAGGCCATGTTCCAAGCTCAGGCCTTCAAGAATTCAATCCTCCAAAGCTGACCACTCAGAAAATATTTTACAAAACTCGATTTCTGCTTTAGTTCTTTAGGTCTTGGGAGAAAATTATTTACCCTGGTGACAGCTGAAATAGTTGTCCAGAACGCCTTAAAAGTACTTTATTAGAATTTTCTGTGTCTTCATCTACCTGGCAAGGAAGAGTTCTATTCCGTTCAATGATTCAGCAAGCATTTACTGATACACGTCCAGTGTGTGCTTTGTGTATGAAACAACTTGCAGGAAAGAAAGTGACTTTAGTTTAGTTTAGTTTAGTTTGGTTTGGTTTGGTTTGGTTCAGTTTGGTTCGGTTTAGTTTAGTTTAGTTTAGTTTTGAGACGGAGTTTCACTCTTCTCACCCAGTCTGGAGTGCAGTGGCGTGATCTCGGCTCACTACAACCTCTGCCTCCTGGATTCAAGCAATTCTCCTGTCTCAGCCTCCCGAGTAGCTGGGATTACAGGTGCCCCCCACCATGCCCAGCTAATTTTTGTATTTTTTTTAGTAGAGATAGGGTTTCACCATGTTGGCCAGGCTGGTCCTGAACTCCTGACCTCAGGTAATCCACACACCTCAGCTTCCCAAAGTGCTGGGATTACAGGTGTGAGCCACCACATCTGGCCAAAAGTGACCTTATTTTAACGTGTCTGCTGAAAGACACTATTAGTTATAAAATAGAATTCTTATGATGTGTTGAGAGCAATTGGCTTTTGAGTCTTGACATTCTGGTAGTGTTGTCAAGCAGGAATCTGCAGTGTCGTTTCCAGGATCAATTAACCACATCCTTATTACTCCCCAAAAGAGTTATCTGCATTGGACATTTGAGGCAAAGGGGAATTTAAGTCGGTTGCCTAACAGTTAGCAGTAAATCAATGACAGGGTCCTCGGATCCTCCCCTAGTCATCAGCTCAGTGTAGACGAAGGTGTATCCATCCCCATTCTCCTTTCATTGGGGATATTTTAGAATCCCAGGTGTGCTTGTCGATCTCTTACCTTCGTGAGACTGATTTTGTTCTTCGTCCTTGCCTCCTTTTTATGCCAGGTGCACTTTGTTCCGGACACTGGAACGGTGGCTCAGATCGTCTATGCTGATGACCAGGTTCGCCCACCCCAGCAGGTGGTGTACACGGCAGATGGTGCCTCCTACACATCAGTGGATGGTCCAGAGCACACGCTGGTATACATCCACCCAGTGGAAGCCGCGCAGGCATGTGAAGGATTATTTGTTTATAATTTGTTGATTAACTAATTAACCGATTACTTGTGTTTACCTTCTGTCAGTCATTGTGCTAGCTACTGGTGATGCAGAACGTATTCAGATAAGATTTGTGCTCTCAGCTGGGCGCGGTGGCTCATGCCTGTAATCCCAGCACTTTGGGAGGCTGAGGTGGGTGAATCACAAGGTCAGGAGTTCAAGACCAGCCTGGGCAAGATGGTGAAACCCTGTCTCTCCTAAAAATACAAAAAAGTAGCCAGGCATGGTGGTGGGCACCTATAATCCCAGCTACTCAGGAGGCTGAGGCAGAGAATTGCTTGAACCTGGGAGGCAGAGGTTACAGTGAGCCGAGATCATGCCACCGCACTCTGGCCTGAGTGACAGAGCGAGACTCTGTCTCAAAAAAAGAGAAAAGATCTATGCTCTCAAGGAGCTTGTAACCAGCTTGGCAGAGGAAGATGTGATTTACTTCTCGACACTAAATGCAGTAAGAAGAGCATGGGTTCGTATATAGCTCTTCTCTCTAGTTGACTAGGTTATGAATTTGTTATTATTCCTAAGTATCAAGAACCAGGCTCTGTGAAAACATACAGATTATTTCAGCTAAATGTGTAAGAAAGGGTCCTGCTAAGCTTATTAGCTACCACTTCTTAATAACTTACTGATTTGCAAGGTTGTACTAGAAGCAAAGATGTTTACTGGTAAAAGCTGTACAATTATAGCTGCTTTTATTTTATTTGTTGCCAGTGACTTGCAGTGTAGCTTCCAAATAAGTGACACCAATATTCCCCAACATATAAATGTTAATTTACATTGTTAGCACTTTACAATGTATAAAGTACTTTGAAATGTGTATCTTTAACATCTAAATTCCATGCTTTTATAGTAGCATCTTGGTAATAAAAATTTGTCCTCATTTGATATTAAAAAAGAGGCTCAGATCATTCCCAAAAAGAAATGAGGCTGGCCTAATCAGTGCCTTTCAAATCTACGTAAGTATGAAATCACTGAAGACTTAGTGGTACTTTTGGAATACCCCTGCCTATATTAAAATAAGATTAGTTTATGTAAGAATGTCCTGTGACCAACTTTTAGTTTATTACAATGTTACTAAATGTCTGAATTTGGATAATTTTTATTTTATTTACTTATTTTTTATTTTTTCGAGACAGAGTCTTGCTCTGTTTCCTAGGCTGGAGTGCAATGACACAATCTCAGCTCATTGCAACCTCCACCTCCCTGGTTCAAGTGATTCTCCTGTCTCAGCCTCCCAAGTAACTGGGATTACAGGCACCCACCACCATAACCAGCTAAGTTTTGTATTTTTAGTAGAGATGGGTTTTCGCCGTTTTGGCCAGGCTGGTCTTGAACTCCTGACCTCAGGCGATCTGCCTGCCTCAGCCTCCCAAAGTGCTGGGATTACAGGCGTGAGTCACCACGCCCAGCTAGATTTTTAGAAACTTTACAAGAAAGGACATTTTGACATTTTTCTGGGTTAGAGATAGTAACCGTGGTACCCTGGCTACAATAGTTTCAAAGAATTTTCTCTAGTTAGCTTTGCTCCATCATGACCCAACTTAGTTTATGATGATGATTTTTAAAAAAATTACGACTTTATTGACTATCCAAAAAAGAACTCATGGAACATTAAGTTCAATTTACTTTCCTTCTACTTCTCTTCTGATAATAAACATGCACTTACGTTTGAAAGAGCTGTAATCCTTGGGAACGCAGTCCTCTTCTGGGTGCCTGTCTATCCCCATCCATTTTCATTTAATCACAAGGCTACACTGTGAGCAGTGTTATGTGTGAACCTATGAACCCTTGTTCACGTCATGTCTCTTTTGTTTTCACGAGATACCGTTTTAATGAACTGTGACATTCAGCCCCAAGAGAGGCTTTGCTTAGGAGTAAAATTGTGAAGTATGTTAGCCATTGGGATGGTTAGCTTCTACAGTCTCTTTGGAGCCATCTGAATGAAAGGCTTTAGCTAAATTTAAGATTACTATCTTTATTTTCTGTATTAATGAAAGATTATTACTAGCTAAAATGGGAGTTAGCTTTTCTAAAAATTGGTGCTTAGCAGTAGGATAATTTTTCTGTGTAGGCAGGCTATCCAAAGAGCTACTGCTAATTGTTTGTTTGTTTGTTTGTTTCTTTAGACTCTGTTTACAGACCCAGGCCAGGTAGCTTATGTCCAACAGGATGCTACAGCTCAGCAGGTAATGAATTGTCTTTTTCTTGTTTGGGGATAACACTGTGAATGCCACTGTGCCTGGAACGCCCCCATCCCTTCACACTGCACCATCTCTGGATGTTTGTTTCTTATGTACTAAGAATGTTCTCCAGCTCCTTTAATGAAAACAAAGCAAAATGTAACATAATATTAACATATTTCAATAAGTATATACTGGAATGATGTGGTAATAGAAAGTGATTTGTCAGAGAAATTTTTAAAAATAAGCATATAAACAGGGTATTGGTTCAAGAACCAAGGAATAATCATGAGGTTTAAAAGTATCTCCCTTTTTGGAAATTGATATAGCTTTTGTGCTTGCTCTATTTTTAAACACTGAAAAAAAAATTCTTGCTTAAATTACATATAAATGTGGTTCCAATTTTCCTTGTGCCAGCTTCTAAAAAGTTGAGTTCTTCTTGGTTTTCTTTTAAAACATTTCTTTCCCATTACCTTCATTCTTCATATATCCTACTTGGCTTTGATGACTTCCTCCTTATTTTTTGCAAGAATGTGAAAGTGATAAAGAAGGTGTGGGAGCAGCTGGGCACAGAGGCTCCTGCCTGTAATCCCAACACTTTCGGAGGCTGAGGTGGGAGAATCATTTGAGACCAGACTGGGCAATAGAGAGAGACCCCATCTCTGCAAAATTTTAAAAATTAGCCAGATGTGGTGGTGTACACCTGTGGTTCCAGCTACTTGGGAGGCTAAGGTGGGAGGATCCCTTAAACCCAGAAGTCTGAGGCTGCAGTGAGCTTTGATTACACTACTGCACTCCAGCCTGGGTGGCAGAGTAAGACCCTGTCTCAAAAAATAAACAAACAAAAACCAAATAGGTTTACTTTCATGTCAGGTAGTGTGACTGTAATTTGTCTGTATTACTGAGTGCCATGACTGATTAATAATTAAATTATTCTCATTAAGAAGCACTTTCTGGCCAGGTATGGTGGCTCACGTGTGTAATTCCAGCACTTTTGGGGACTGAGGCAGGTGGATCACTTGAGGTCAGGAGTTCAAGACCAGCTTGGCCAACATGGTGAAACCCTGTCTCTAGTAAAAATACAAAAAACTTAGCCGGGCGTGGTGGCAGGCACCTGTAATCCCAGTTAATTTGGGAGGCTGAGGCACAAGAATCACTTCAACCTGGGAGGTGGAGCTTGCAGTGAGCCAAGATTGTGCCACTGCACTCCAACCTGGGCGACAGAGCAAGACTCTATCTCAAAAAAAAAGAAAAAAAATTAATTAATTAATTAAAATTTAAAAAGAAGAAGCACTTTCTGCTTTTTTATTTCTTGGTAGAAGATTTGTATGCTTCTGTTTTAAAATTTAGAAAATGAGCACTAGTTGTATTAATATCATCTGAAATAGAGAGAGGACTGTTAGGAGCCTTTGTTACATAAGTTGGGGTTAAAATCATTCGTGACTGGCAGTGAATGGCAATGTAGTGGGGGTCTTTGAACTTAAATGAGAACTGTTATTTATTTGAATAATTTTTTGTAATAATTAGGTATATTCTTGACCCAAACCTCATTTCTGTAGTTATTGATTCCAACAGGATGCTACATTGATTCCATCAAGCAAGCAATGGAATATATATATATACACATACACACACACATATATATGGATATACTATTAGATATATTCTTCATTTATTATTTTACATGTAGATTATTTCCTTTTTTTCTTATTTTGCTACTATAAAGAACGCTGTCATGGATATCATATCAGATTATTTCCTTAGGATAAATACCCCAAAGAGAAATGGTAGAGACAGAAGATATTTGTATTTTAAGTTAAGAACCAAGCTTTTTGTAAAAGTGGAAAAAGATACAAATATAAAAACCAAACCAATGAAATAAAAATCCAGAATTCTAAATTTGAATTGGAATATGAATATGGACTTGTAATATGTTTTCTCTCAAAAAACATGTTTTCTGACCAGGCACCTGTAATCCCAGCACTTTGGGAGGCTGAGGCAGGCAGATCACTTGAGGCCAGGAGTTCGAGACCAGCCTGGGCAACATGGCAAAACCCTGTCTCTACAAGAAATACAAAAATTACCTGGGTGTAGTGGCTCATGCCTGTAATCCCAGCTACTCTGGAGGCTGAGCTGGGAGAATCACTTGAACCTGGGAGGCAGAGGTTGCATTGAGCTGAGATTGCACCACTGTACTCCAGCCTGGGTGACCCAGCAAGACGCTGTCTCAAAAAAAAAAAAACAAAAAACAGGCTGGGCGTGGGGGCTTACGCCCATAATCCCAGCACTTTGGGAAGCCGAGGCAGGTGGATCACCGGAGGTCAGGAGTTCGAGACCACCCTGGCCGATATGGCGAAACCCCGTCTCTACTAAAAATACAAAAATTAGCTGGGCATGGTGCCTCATGCCTGTAGTCCCAGCTACTCGGGAGGCTGAGGCAGGAGAATCGCTTGAACCCAGGAGGTAGAGGTTGCAGTGAGCTGACGTCATACCCCTGTACTTCAGCCTGGGTGACAGAGTGAGACTCTGTCTCAAAAACAAAAGAAAACAAAAAACAAAAAAAAGCAAAAATCCTGTTTTTCTAGTTCTGGCCATTGAAGTAGTTTAGATACGATGATCAACCCACTAGCAGTGAGTATCCCTAATGCTGCCATGTGTTCTCTTAAATACAATTCACCAGCAAAAGGAATTAGGGCTTTTTGGAGAAATGGCAGATACTAGCTCTGGGGCAGGGAATGCACTGATGAATTTGGAGCATCTTGTCTTCTCAGAATGCAGGGTTGCTATTAAAAACTTCTGGTTTCCTATGGCAAGAACTTGAAGGGGCCAAAATGGGTCAAATTGACCTGTAAAAAAGGATAACATCTACAATAGATTGAAGTACCTAAATATACGTAAGGTCCACAAGTTCATAGTGATACTAAAAGGAGTTATTGGATTGGTCACTTTTTGAGGATGCTAGAATTTACCATATTATTCTAAAAACTGGCAAATGGAGAAAAAGAATCCTGCCTTTCTCCTTGAAGGTACCCAGGTAACCAATTACTTGAGGAGGGAAATTTCTTTACAGAAGCATTCCTACTAATAAATAAAGATGGGATGATTGACTTAGAATATCACCATTTTGCAGCCCCTAATGACATACGGACCTAGGCAATGATTGTCAATGGTAGCCTGAAACCATCAGGAAAAAGCTGATGAGGAATGGTATAATGGATAGATCCAAGTGATAATATCACCAACAGAGAGACAGCCATTCATGATATGCCTCCTGGTATTGTGTACTTCCTATTGTATTATATCACATATGAAGCATTCTTCCCAAAAAATCAAACTGGAATCTGATTAAATATCTAGATTCAAGCATGGTAGACAAAATGGAACAAATGAAAAGATACACACAAATGCAGTCAGCAGAACCCAGTCTGTGGGAGATTCTCTAGGAC
>NW_012109086.1:348655-357045 GCF_000951045.1 Mandrillus leucophaeus
TATGATAAGATATGCAATCTAAAAGTCATTTTATTGTACTCAACTATTTACAGATGAAAACGTATAATGTCTTGGTTTTGCTTCTAAGTAATCCAATGAGGGAGAAAGTAGGTAGATTAATTGAAATAAGATTGGCCGTGAATTGGCGGCCAGGGACGGTGAATCACATCTATAATACTGGCACTTTGGGATCCCTGAGACAGGAGGACCACTTGAGCCCAGGAGTTAAAGACCAGCCTAGGCAACATAGTGAAGACCCTTGTCTCTACAAAAACTAAAGAAAAATTAGCCAGGCATGGTGGCATGTATGTGTAATCCCAGCTACTCGGGAGGCTGAGGTGGGAAGAGCACTTGAGCCTTGGAGATTGAGACTGCAGTGAGCTGTGATTAAGCCACTCGGCACTCCAGACAGACATATTTTATCTCAAAAAAAAAAAAAAAAAGTTGATTGGCCATGAATTGATAATTGTTGAGCTGAGTTATGGATACATGAGGTTTATTATACTATTCTATTTTATATTTGTGTGAAATTATTTTGATAATTGATTTTCTAAATTGCTTTTCAGACACTGAAAATGTTTGTATTCCCACCAACAAAATACTGTCCAAGAGTGCCCCATTTCCATACACTCTTGCCACACTGAGTATCTGCATTCTTTTCAAATTTTGCCCATCTGATAGGCAGATTTGTGTTGTTTTATTATTGAGGGATAGTTTTAATGAAAGGCTTCGTTGCCATTTGCACTTCAAAGGGCTCTTCATCTTTCCCCATCTCCAGAAACAATCTGCCTGTTTCAGGTTGTGCTCAGAAGGAAAGTTGTGCTCAGCTCCACAAACCCTGACATTACAAGACAGTGGAACTATTGGCTTGGCATCTCTCTCCATTGCAGTTTCCTTTCAACCAGCACAGTTGTTATTTCTGGTTATAACACCTCAGCGGTTGTCGGTGTATCTGGTGACCTGGATAAATTCTGGATAGAAAGTTAGATTGAGGGTTTAACACAGATGATGGTGTTTTTTTTTTTGTTTTTTTGTTTTTTTTTGGTTTTTGTTTTCTTTTTAGGCAAAAGGTTCCTGTTATATTTTCAGTTGTTTTTAGTGAGGGCAAAATGTGCTTGAAGCATTTTTCACGTACGCATTCCCTTGTCCTTAAGAAAGGCATCAGTGGTCTCCAGGCATAGTCTCCCCATTGTTTTTGAAAATGAACATGTGTGACTCCCCACACACTGAGAGGAAAATATGCTGCCCTGATAATTGGTCTCAGTAGGAATCAAGAAGCATTCTGTTGTGTGTGCTGCTGTCCAGCGTAGTCGTTTCATGTTTCACTTCTCAGATAAATTGCATCCTGAAATGCATTATGTCCTTTCAGAAATAATTAGAGAGTGGTATTAAGTGGGAAGGAGAAAGTATACCATAAGTTTATAGATTCTTTTTCCTTTTACTGTATTTTATTGTACATGACAAAATGCACAAGATTAAAATGGTTTTGCTTCGTACTCTCGTCCTCTAAGTGAAACACACACACACTGCTTGCCAACCTACTGCCTGGCGGTGACTTCAGGAGCATGTGTGGTTACCTTGTTGCCCAGGTATTCAAAGCGTGGGTGATGTTTACCTCTTCTGCTGCCCTCCTTGAATGGACTGAATTCCCTAGGGCCATTGTCATGTACTGGAAAAAGCAGTGCAGAGTCAGAATTTAAACTTCATCTCTGCCACTTAGGAGGGTTGTAACATCACCTGACCTCAAAGGAATTCAAATACGTGCCTAGCATCAGTAAACACCAGCTGAATTTGAATTTGTGATTCATTAAATTTGTAATGCATGCCTGTTGTATGTTAAGGTCTATGTTGTCTAGAAGTATACAGTTCTTACCTAGAAATGATAGTCACCAGCTCTTTCCATTCCTTTTCAACAGTAGTTTGCATGTTTCTGGTAAATATCCAAACTCTGCTTTTATCGTTAGCCCTTAAAGACGATGCTGGAGTGTTTAAGCATTTCCTTTTGCCACAGTCTGTTAGGAGAGAGGTCCAGCACGGGGAAGAAAAGGTTGGTTTTATCTTGATGTCAGCTTTCTCAGCAGTGGCAAGAAGCCAGTCACCTTGCCAAACCAGAGTCCTTCTGACAGCATCTGTTGGGGCAAAATACATTGCAGTTTCACTAGAATAACTGAATTGCTGAATTCATTCTTTCAGGTTGGCTCTGCAGAGCGGATTTATGAGGAGTAGAGGTGCATATATGCTTTGGTTTGTTCAATGTATGGTAACATTTATCACTAACCCTGGCATAATGCTTAAGCACTTAGGACAAGGGGCAATATTGTAAGCTGTGCTCTGAGACAGGGAGCAGGAATACAGTCACTTCCTCGCAGGTTCTATGGAGGAGGTCGAGGGGGAGGTGGCTACAGCAGCTGTACCGCTAGAAGTTCCCTGTGGAGTCCTCAGCCTCACAGGGCATTTTATGTTGTTTTTACTGAAGCTGAGGCAGAAGCGTCTTCCAGAATTTTGGCCTCCCACGTAAAACTTTCTAAAAGACCCTGAGTCGCAGAAGTGGAATGTCATGCAAAAGTTAAATGAGCATGTGTTAAGCATGCGGATGCAGTTTGAGATAGCCGGTTTGATCTGCTTTCTGGAGCCCGAGCGTTTCAAATGTTGGGCAATGCTCTTACACTGCCACTGCAGGTCAGGCCCTCAATAAACACACTCAGTACCGTTTCTTTAGAGTTCTTTTTATTATTTGAGACGGGGCCTTGCTCTGTCACCCAGGCTGGAGTGCACTGGCACCATCACAGATCACTGCAGCCTCAACCTACTGGGCTTAAACGATTCTCCCACGTCAGTCTCCTGAGTCGCTGGGATCACAGGCACATGCCACCACTGCCCAGCTAAATTTTGTATTTTTTGTAGAGACAGGGTTTCACCATGTTGCCTAGGCTGGTCTCGAACTCCTGGGCTCAAGCAATCCTCCTGCCTCAGCCTCCCAGAGTGCTGGGATTACAGGCATGAGCCATCACGCCTGGCCTCTTTTTTTTTTTTCTTTTTTTTTTTTTGAGATGGAGTTTCGCTCTTGTCGCCCAGGCTGGAGTGCAATGGCGTGATCTCGGCTCACTGCAACTTCCGCCTCCTGGGTTCAAGTGATTCTCCTGCCTCAGCCTCCCGAGTAGCTGGGATTACAGGTGCCCGCTACCATGCCCAGCTAATTTTTTTTTGTATTTTTAGTAGAGATGGGGTTTCACCATGTTGACTAGGCTGGTCTCGAAACCCTGACCTCAGGTGATCTGCCCACCTTGGCCTCCCAAAGTGCTGGGATTACAGGCATGAGCCACCATGCCCAGCCACACCCTGCCTCTTTTTAGAGTTTGATAAGTTCTTCGATTAAGATGCACTGCAGGAAAAGGCTGTTTCTGTGAATAGCCACAAAGACTTTCTCTAGATGCCTGAAGGGATTGATGTCATTTCCCAAAAGGCCAAATATATTTCAACAAATTAATCTTCATTGAATACCTACTTTATGCTCAGCAATCTTTTAAATTTGAGGAGAAAGTATATGATACCATCATGGTCCTTAAAGAACTTAGGATAACAATGATTGATACTAAGCACTTACTAAATGCTATATACTCTGCTACTGACCTTATATACATATTGTTTCACTTAGTACTTACAGAACCTGAGGCATGTATTACTGCGTCCATTTTACAGACAAAGAAACTGAGGTTCAGAGAACGATAGTAACTTGCTAAGTGGCGGGGCAAGGATTTTACTCTAAATGCCTGACTCCAAAGCCCATAGTCTACTTCCCTGAGGTGCAGTTGGAGAGGCAAGATGGACTCATGTGAAAACGCATACTTATCACCAAAATAGATGGTGTCTGGCAATGGATGCAAAGCTGTAGGGATAGTTAATGTGTGAGATGTCTGGATCTAGAGTCTAAAGATCTTGGCAGACGGGAAGAACAGATAAAAGTAGTGAAATGAAATTTACTGGAGATAAATGCAAAATCCCCCATTTAAGTAAAAATCAGCTCTTGAAGTCCTGAGGAGGGGAAAAATGGTTTAATAGCACTCTATGTAGGGAAAAAAGGACTTAGGAATTTTAGTTACCTGCAGGTTCAAGATGGGTCTGCAGTAGAACAATGTGGCCAGCGTAAACACTAATGCACCCTGATGTTGTATTAATAAAAATATGGAATCCACTGCAAAATAAATGAAGACAACAAGATGATCAGGGAGCTGGGAGTTTGGTCATTTGAGAAATGACTGAATGAATTAGGGGTTTTTGGCCTTCAGATATTTGATTCTTGTGGCAGAAGGGTTACGCTTATTCTACCGACCTCCAGAGGAAAGTCCTGGGCCCCGACCAAAGCGTGGAAGATCTGGGCTCCACAGAAAATGTCATAGAACTATTCCAGAATGATTCAGGCTGCCTGGTGAGGTCATGAAGTGTGGAAGCAGACGCTGAGTGCTGTTGTGAGAGGGATTCTATGGCTCCAAGGGCTGCAGGAGTTCAGAGCAGAGGAGACTCAGGGAGGGCTGGAGGCATCAGAGGCGGTTCACTGGGAAACTGGAATGTGGTAGGATTTAGAAGGTTGCTGAGGAAAGAGTATTCTAGGTGAGGAAAACAACATATGAGAAGATGAAGGGAGTGGCATCTTTAAAAGCTTCCTTTATTTATTGACTAGGACATGGCTTGAGTATGACCTTGTGCTAACTGGTCAGGAGGAGCAAGACTGAATAAAGGGATTCTAGGCCAGTGTATAATCCCGTAACACTTAGATTGGAGGCAGGAGAACTTTTTCAGGTACCATTTTCTGCCAGGATATTTGATAAGAGAGCATTAACCTAATACATGACCCAAGCTGTGTCTTATTTGCAGGAGACTGACTTCAGCATGATGAAACAAACAGGCATCTCATCTCTTTTATTCTTACTTAAAAACCTCAGCCTGCCTGAGCTGTTGGAAAGGAGGGCTGTGAGCTATTGAACTTTGTTAACCATGTGTTGCACGACGTGTTGAGTTTTAAAAGACAAGTGGTTGAGGTTAGGTCAACTCATGTCCCCCCTCCACTGTGGTGGGACCACTCTGGAAAGGCAAGAGGGACCCCCCGACCCCAGGTTTAGTTCAGATGTGGAAACCGATGGTGCCTCACATGTGCACACACTGAAACGGTCTGTTGCTTACCTATCTGAAGTCTCTGGGAGACAGGGCAGGCCCCTCAAGCAGTGTGAAACGGCCTGAATGAGCCAGGCAGAGACCAGGTTTTCCTGAGTTTAAGGGGTGGGGTCAGTGCGCAGGTGGCCAGGGTCTTGCCAGTTTTGAATCTCCCCCGCTGCCAAAGGAGGGAGCACCTGAGCCTTCTTAGCAGCCTGCCCAGGTGTGGGACCGAAGGGGCAGAGGGAGGGCGGGGGTTAAAGGCTGTGAGCAGTCAGATCAAAAATGAAGCCAGCGCTTCCTCACAGCCTGTGGAGGGAAGTCATTTTTCCAGGGCCTGGAAGGAGCTGGTACGAAGACTAGATTCCACCCAGCGCTTGCGCCCTGTTTCTGCCAGCGGGCACCAGCGAACCGAAAGCAGGTGTCCATGTCTGCTTACTCTGTGCCTTCACCTTTTGCCCAGGCCTCGTTGCCAGTGCATAACCAAGTGCTGCCTTCCATCGAGGGTGTGGATGGCTCCGACCCTTTGGCAACTCTGCAGACCCCTCTAGGCAGACTGGAGGCCAAAGAGGAAGAGGATGAGGATGAGGATGAGGACACTGAGGAAGATGAGGAAGAAGACGGAGAGGACACAGATCTGGATGACTGGGAGCCAGACCCGCCCCGGCCCTTCGACCCGCACGACTTATGTAAGTGTGGGCACTGGACTCCCCCAGGGAAGCTGTGTCTGTCTTGTGTGTGTGTGTGTGTGTGTGTCTGTGTTTGCCTGTGTGTGTGTGTGTGTGTGAGAACATAGCTCCCGTGAACCAGGTCCTTCCATGTGCAGCCACTGTGCCACATTCTCTGCTTGCATCATCCCACCTGGCCTTCACTGCAGCCCTTTGAGGGACACTCTTCTTCGTTTTCTGATTTTACTGATGAGTGAACTGAAGCTCAGAAGATTGGGAAACTTGCTCAGGGTCACATAGGGACGAAGGGGCATCAGGCAGCCGAGCCGAGGTCTCTCACACCAGAGCTTCAGCTACCAAACCACCATGGTAGATGTGCCCGATCCCGCGCTCTTCAGCCACTGCAGCTTTAACACGTTTGCCTCGCTGCTTTGCCTCTTCCATGCTAGCCTTTTAAGAATGCCGTTCTATCCCAGGCGTGGGTGCCCTGCGCCTACTGCCTCCTTCCTGCCCTCCATGGCCCTACCACGAGGTGGGTAACTTTCCCAGGGCTGTGCCAACACTTAGAGGGTCAGGACTCCAGCTCAGGCAGTCTAGCCCCTCGGCAGCGGAAGTTTTATTGAGATTATTAGCATAGGATAAAATTCACCTCTTTTGTCTCATCAGATAGTGCAACATTTAGCCTGATAAGCTCTTTTTACTCTGTTGTAATTGATTTGTAAATGTGATTTGTAAATGTAGTGGCCACTATTCAAAGGACTCTCCGGCAGAGAAGTCAGTCGTGGCCTGCTGGTTGTTTGTGGCAGGCATAAGCAAATTCTGTCCGATGTTAGAGGAGAATTACAGGGTTTTTCCTGTAATCTCGGCACACTGCAACCTCTGCCGCCCCGATTCAAGCGATTCTCCTGCCTCGGCCTCCCGAGTAGCTGGGACTACTGGTCTACCAGAGAGAGTGAATTACCATTGAACGGGTAGCACCATTAGGAGTTCATTGCATTTTGGCTTGAAAACGCAGATGGGGATTTTTCAGGTCAGAATTTTTTACCTCACATCAAGTTATACTGAGGAATTGGACTTTTCTTCAAGACTCTCTCTCTTTTGCAGGGTGTGAAGAGTGCAATAACGCGCATTCTTCAGTGTGCCCAAAGCATGGCCCCTTGCACCCGATCCCCAACCGGCCGGTGCTCACCCGTGCGAGGGCGAGCCTCCCCCTGGTGCTCTACATCGACAGGTTTCTGGGCGGCGTGTTCTCCAAGCGGCGCATCCCCAAGCGCACCCAGTTCGGCCCCGTGGAGGGGCCTCTCGTCAGGGGCTCGGAGCTGAAAGACTGTTATATTCACCTCAAGGTAATTTATGCTTTAGCACACCTCACTCCTGTTCCTCAGCCGTGTTTCAAGGAGCACTGCGTTGTCTGCTGAGTCTCTTATTCCTGTTCCTTAGCGGTTGTTTGCTAGTATTCTTCTTTCTATCGTAATTTGGTTAAATGGAAACTCACTAATGAGATGGAGATTACAATTTTAGTCCCTGAAAGCATTAGATGAGTTATTCTGAGGGGCTGCAGTAGTTTTCTAGGGTTGCCATAGTAAAATACCACATACTGGGAGGCTCAAACGACAGACATTTATTTTCTCACTGTTCTGGAAGCTGGAAGTTTGAGGTTGGTTTCCTCTGAGGCCTCTCTCCTTAACTTGCAGAAAGCCACCTTGTCACTATGTCCTCACAGAGTCTTTCCTCGGTGCTTGTATGTGTATCCACGTCCTAATTGCCCCTTCTAATTTATTTATAATGTTTGTATTTTATTTTATTTATTTTTTGAGGTGGAGTCTCGCTCTGTCACCAGGCTGAAGTGCAGTGGCACGATCTTGGCTCACTGCAACTTCTGCCACCTGGATTCAAGTGATTCTCCTGCCTCAGCCTCCCAAGTAGCTGGGACTACAGGTGCCTGCCACCAAGCCTAGCTAATTGTGGTACTTTTAGTAGAGACGGGGTTTCACCATGTTGGCCAGGATGGTCTCGATCTCTCGACCTCATGATCCACCCACCTCAGTCTCCCAAAGTGCTGGGATTACAGGCATGAGCCACCGCGCCTGGCTAATTTTTGTATTTTTTATGGAGACAGGGTCTCGCCATGTTGCCCAGGTTGGTCTTGAACTCCTGAGCTCAAGTGATCCTCCTGCCTTGGGCTCTCAAAGTGCTAGGATTACAGGCCTGAGCCACCTCTCCTGGCCCATCTTCCCTTCTTATAAGGACCAGTCCTGTTTGGATTAAGGGCCACCCTAATGACCTCATTTTAACTTAAGTACCCTTTTAAAAGTCCTGTCCCCAAATGCAGTCACAGCCTGAGGTACTGGGTGTTAGGGCTTCAATGTGGATTTTAAGGAAGACACAGTTCAGCCCATAACAGGGGCTTGCTTGCTGTATTTAAAATAATTTTGACTGGAATGCAAAGAGAATTATGTAGGCTTAATGTAATCTGCTGTGTGCCAGCAATGTTTGCAAGAAAACCACTTTCCAGTTTTGAAACAGGTCTGACCTGGAGACTCTGGTTAAAGAATAGCTCCCTGTATGGTGAAG
>NW_012109086.1:358215-363300 GCF_000951045.1 Mandrillus leucophaeus
GAGGCTGAGGCAGGAGAATGGCGTGAACCCGGGAGGCGGAGCTTGCAGTGAGCGGAGATCCGGCCACTGCACTCTAGCCTGGGCGACAGAGCGAGACTCCCTCTCAAAAAAAAAAAAAAAAAAGTCATTTTTTGCTTATTCACATACTTACTGAGTAGCTACCATGTAATATACACTGTCATAATCCTGCAAATAGGATGAAAAGTATATGACTTTTATGCTTATCAAAGGGCCTTTGTGAGGCTGGGCATGGTGGCTCACGCCTGTAATCCCAGCACTTTGGGAGGCTGAGGCGGTTGGATCACTTCAGGTCTGGAGTTCAAGACCAGCCTGGTCAACATGGCAAAACCCCGTCTCTACTAAAAACACAAAAATTAGCCGAGCGTGATGGTGGGTGCCTGTAATCCCAGCTACTTGTGAGGCTGAGGCAGGAGAATCGCTTGAACCAGGAGATTGTGCAGAGCCAATGTGAAAGCATGAGGTCCGGGGTAAAGAGGTAGTTGTTTTGGGGAGTAGATCGGTACAGATGCTCCTCTACCGATGATGAAGTTAGATCCCAATAAGCCCCATTGTGATTGAAAATATTGTAAACTGAAAATGTACTTAATACACTCAACCTACGAATATCATACCTCAGCCTGGACTGCCTGAAATGTAATCAGAACACTTGCATTAACCTACAGTTGGGCAAAATTATCTAACACGGTGCCTCTTTTATAATAAAGTGTTTACTATCTCATATAATGTATTGAATACTGAAAGTGAAAAGCAGAATGGCTGTACGGGCACTCAGGCGATTTCTACTGAGCGCGTCTCACTTTTGCAACATCGTAATGTCAAAAAATTGTAAGTCAAACCATTGACAGGAGCGCGTCTGTATCTGTGACGAAGTGATTAAAGATGTGGGTTAACTTCATTTACACACTCCATAGTTGGGAAACAGATTTTTAGATGTAGGGGCAAGATGTTTAGATGTATGAGCAAGATTTTTTTCTGTGTGTGAATGTTTCACTCAAAGAATCCTGTGTGCTGACTTCTGATTTCAGAAATATATTTTTGAGTAATAACTATTGAAATTTATCTAAATAATAATTCTTGATGACATAACAAAATTTTGCTATGATTCTAAATGAAAATTCCTTTTTTAAAATAAAACTTATATTAAGAACATGCCAAAAGAGGGGATCAAAATACTCTTTAGCTTCCTGATATAAATGAAAAATGAAATGATCATGTAAGTCCACAAACACTGAATTGCACAGTGCCTGCATATGGTACAAATTAGAAATGGATACCGCTTTTGAGGGAGAAGGAATCCTGGATTTTGTTAAAAAGGTATGCAGAACCTCTGTTTTTGAAACCATCAGCTAGAGAATCCATTAACCCTGAAGAAAGCACGTAAAAGGAGATTTGTATCTCATACCGTGTATCCCAATAAATTCCTGATTAGAGAAGAAACTGAGGTGAATATTTTTTAACTGTGAAGGGGAGATTTCCTCTTTGAAACCAGTAGATAGAACTATAAAGTTGAAGAGAAATAAGAATATAATAGTTCAGTCTAATGAACAGCCATAAAACAAATAAAAAGGAAACAACAGAATGGGGGAAATATTTGTAGGGAAATATTTGTAATACACATTAAAAAGTTCAACTTTGAATATTGACAGACCTCACTACCCCCAGAGGGACAAATGAACAAATGTCAGGCGTTGACTTTATCTGGAGGAGGAAACAAATAGTAAAAAAAAAGTTTTAAAACAGAAAAAATAGCGAATGTATTCTGGGCTTAATACCTACATACGGGTTGACAGGTCCAGCAGATCGCCATGGCACATGTTTACCTGTGTAACAGACCTGCACATCCTGCACATATACCCTGGAACTGTAAAAAGTCAAAAAAAATTTTCAACGTTAATAATTTAAAAAACCCTCAAAATAACTATGAGCTACTATTTATGTTTAAATTAGCAAAAATAAATGGATACAGTACAATGAATGCGAATGTTTAAAAAATAGGAATGTTAATTGTAGAATTGCATTTCATAAAACATTTCTGGAAGTATATAGCAAAAGTGTTCTTGGCTGGGTAAATCTAATCATTGAACATTAATCCGAGGAAATAGTTATAAAAAGAAGACAGTACTAGACTCTACTATATTTTACTAACTCTAAGATACCAGTGACTTTAGGATACACTATTATTTTATGCATTATTAAGAAAAAAATGCTACCTATTAAATTATAGTGCTTTTTAAAAATAAAAAATGGTTAGAAGGAGCTATTTTAGACTTATTTTGACATAATTTTAAAATTATATCATACTTGTGCATTCATAAAAAGACACACTGAAGCAAAATAAATTGGTTGAGGTATAAGCTGCTTTGTGTGCAGAGCCTGAATTCTTTTTCCTGCATCACTGTTTGACTTCACTGTGGATGTTGGAGCCTTTCTGTATGCTCTCATCTTCTGTGCCATCGAGAGTGTTGATGCAGCTGCAGTATTTTAAAAATAAGTGCTCTGCTGTTGCCCCGGGATGTTGCCTCAAGCCACTGATCACCTTCCTGCAAGTTTTGATACTGTGCTTTCCCATTTGACTGAACTCATCTGTGCCTTTTTCCTCAATTGAATCACATATCCTTGGAAGTGGAGAGGTTTCGGATCAAGTCTGTAGGAAGTTTCTGACAGCTGATGCCTTACTGAGAAGCCCTGCAGGACGCACGCCAGCCTTGCATGGCTTTCAGATTTCTTGTGTTTGTTCTCAGGGAAATGACAGAGCTTTTTGGCCTTCGTTTGCATTGCTTGGCAAGTGTCCACTCATGAGGTGTCAGTGGGCTTATAACAGAATGAGGTGAGAACAGTACAAAGAGCTTGACCAGGTTTGTGCAGGAACAGTAGGCAGGTAGCAAGAGCTCCATCGTGGCCATGACTGTAGAAGGCCCTAGAGTGTGAAACACATCCTGACGTCTGACCTGTGAAAATATTTAAAAATACACCTTGGAATTGATAGATTAGGGTAAGATTTATAATAGTAAAGTGATAATCCATCTAAAAGTACAACTACAGGGGCATAGTTAGTTAAATTATAGAATACAGACTATGTAGTCTATTCCACAGTAAAAAATAAAGTGTCTTTATAAGTATTTCCATATATATAAAATAATCCATAAAATTGTATATGATTAATTCACTTAGTAATTGATATATTGAACTCTTACTGTGTTTGAGACCCTAGAAAACAGACTGGCTCCCTGTGTTCAGGGAACCTTTATTCTAGAGCAGAAATGGACAGAAAGATGTAAACAAGCAAATAACTCATGGGGTAAGTTCCATGAAGGAAACAGATGGTGCAGAAAGAGCAGGTAACAAGAAGGGACCGATTTTGATGTGATGGTTAGGGAAGGCCTTGCTGACGAGGCACTGCTGAGGCTGAGAACTATGGAATGGGGCCAGCACTACAGAGGGTTATGGCAGGGGTGAGGGTGAAACAGCAGGGCTGAATGCTTGGGGTGGTGAAGGACTTGGGCATGTTTGAGCAGCTGAAAACAGGCCCTGTTGACTGAAGCGTGGGTCAGGGGGACTGACAAGGGCTGAGGTTGCTTTTCCAGGTTGGGGAGATTGTGGAGCCCTTTGGAGATTATCAAGTATTTCAGGTTTACTATGAGATGAGAAGCCATTGCCTGCATGACAAGATCTGATTGTGTGTTCTTTTTATTGATACATATTAGTTGTACATATTTTTGGGATACATGTGATATTTTGATGCCTGTATATGATGTGTAATGATTCAACTGGGGTAACTGGGATTTGAGACCACTCTGGCTACTGTGTAGATTGCAGAGAAAAGGAGAGGCCAGTCAGAAGGCCAAGTGATCATCCAGGCAAGAAATGGTCTTGGCATGCATCAGGGTGGCAAAAGTAGGGATGGAGAACACCTGAGGGAGCGGCAGTCCTTGCTAAAGGCATATGGAAGCAAGCAGAGAAATCAAAGGCACCTTTGGTTTCAAGTCTGAGCAGCTGGGTGGAAGGTATTCATCAAGATGGGGAAGATGGGTGGGGGCGTGAGTTGGAAAGCATTGAGAATTCCATTCTGGACATGCTAAGTTTCATCTGTTTGTGAGACATCCAAAACATCCAGTCAGACACACTCAGAGGGAATAGAGAAAGAGGGTCTGGGATGGAGATATTAATCTGGGAGTCATTAGCATAGAGTTGGTTGGAAATGAAAGTGGCCACCTGAAGTCAAAATAAGAAGGCCGTACACTCTAACTAAGCTTTGAGCCACACCAATATGTAGAAGTTAGGGAGAAAAAAAAGAGGCAAACAGAGTGATCGGAAGTAGCCAGTGGGTGGGCGGGAGAAGGTGGTTGCCTTTGAAGTTGTCATTGGTGACTCCAGTAAGGGGTGTTTGGTGGCAACCACTGTAACTACAACCCTGTAAAAACCAGTGTTTAAATATAGATAAGAAATCAGAGGAGGCTGTTTTATTTAGTTGAAGAGACTATGATTATAATTCCTGTGAAGTTATTCTAGTAACAGTAACTATTTTCTGAAAAAGAAAAAGAAAAAACAGGCAGTATGTCTTGGCAAATGAACTCCCTGACTGATGTGCTGGAAAGGTATTGCAAGGGGAGCTCACAGCGTGATCTTTTTTTCCTTTGTTAATGGGCTGTGGAAAAGCCTGAATTGTTTCCTGGAAGCAGGAGAAATAATGTAAGCATGTGAGGAACATCTGGTGATGTCCCCAGTTCTTGATGATATACTTGCTTCTTGCAGGTGTGGTATGCCGCGTCCTATGCTGAGTTCGTGAACCAGAAAATTCATGACATTTCTGAGGAAGAAAGGAAAGGTGGTTAGACGTTTATGTTTTACATTTTCTATATGAATTCTAAATTGTATATATCACATCTTTATGAAACCTCTAATTTTTTGTCTCAGTATATTTCAGAAACTATTCCAGTAGGTTTTTTGGAGACACACATCTCCATCTAATTCAGTGTCAAATTACAATGACGTTTACATTTCTTTCATGTGTGCTGGAAAATAATATTTAATATAATGAAAACTTCCAAATGCCAAATTAGAACC
>NW_012109086.1:366955-370700 GCF_000951045.1 Mandrillus leucophaeus
ATTTGGTATTCTGGTGTATGAATATAAAACAATTGATTTTTCCATTTTACTGTAGATTTGGTTGTGAAATGCAATTCTGACACTATCCAGAGTTAGGTCAAGTTTCACAGGCTCAGGGCAGTCAAGACTTCAGACACCAGCTGCAGGCTCTGGAGGTCCCAAGCCCCAGACCAACTAGCTACAGGTTAGGAGGTTCCCGGTACCTCCTCAGGTTTGATAATTCACAAGAATGACTCACAGAACTCGGAAAAGAGCTGTTCTTAACGATGGCCATTTTGTTACAATCCTTTATATTTATTATAATGTAAAGATCTATATATCTAATATATTAAAATGTATGATTTTTATATATTAGGGCCAGTCAAATGAAGAGATGCATATGGTGAGGTCTGGGAAGCCCCAAAATGTCCTCAGGACATGCCACCCTCCTGGTACATTGATATATGATTCCCAACCATAGAAGCTCACCCGAGCTTCAGTGTCCAGCATTTTTATTGAGACATCATGACACAGGCATAACTGATTCAATCATTGTCCAGGTGATCAAGCTTGACTGCCAGCTCCCCCTTCTCCTCCTCCTTCCATGAGGTCAGGCCGATAACCCCTGGCTCAACGCCCCACATTTCCAATTACATGGTTGAGCTTTCCTGCATAGCCTGTCCCTGCTCTGAAGCATCTCATTAGAATACATTTGGGTATGTTTGTGGGGTGGGACACCATGAATAACAAAGACACTCCTATTACTCAGGAAATTCCAGTGACTTAAAGGTTACCAACTAGGGAAAAAGACCAGGCAGATTCTTTATTAAACAATAAGATTGTTTCTTGATTTTGGCTATTTTGAAGAGTGCTGCTGCGAGCATTCTGACATGTCTTTTAGTGAATCTATGTGCACATTTCTGTTGGGTATGTGTCTAGGCGTGGAGTTGCTGGGTCATGGAGTATGCCTATATTCAACTTAGGGGGTGCTTCTGAGCATTTTGCTGAAGTGATTATACTGGGCATTGAGTTTTAAGTTATTTGTTCTAAAACATACCCTCAGATTATGAAACCTGGGTCTGAATACTAGGCTATCTGAATACAGATCTTTGTAACATCTCATGTGTTTTTGGTGCGGTGAAGTCGTGTTCGTGTTTTGAGGGCTGCGAGAGGGTGATGTGAGGGTATTTGTTCCTTTGATGCCTTGCATGGATGCATTAGAAAGTAAGATCCTAAAAAGCAACTCTCTGCCAAGTTTTAGCTTTTCATTTGATAACAAAACAGTCATGCAAATAGCAGATACTGTATAGCTATGAATGCTTTGGGCTGCAGCAAGATAAGAATGGTGGGGATCGCAGGCATTTGAGTTGTATTGGTGTCTGTTGATCATCAGCCTTCATGATTTCTCTTCTGTGACTGTAGTTCTTCGGGAGCAAGAGAAGAACTGGCCCTGCTATGAATGTAACCGCCGATTTATAAGCTCGGAGCAGTTGCAACAGCATCTCAATTCTCATGATGAGAAACTAGATGTGTTTAGCAGGTAGGTATGAGGGAGAAAGGCCCACAGACGGAGCTTATAAAGGTTCTGAATCATTTCTGTATTGTCCACTAGCTAATGAGTGTCTCCAAGTGTCATGTGTAGACAGGTAACCAGGTGGGCTACTGAGGGAGCGGTGTTACCTGTCATCTCCTTTTCCCTCTGCTCCTCATTTACTGTTATCCATCTTTTCCAGCATAACCAGTACCCAGCAATGGGAGATCCTTTCATCTTAGGTAAATCTCCCTTAACTGGAGATTCTGAAATAGGAATTTTTGAGATAGCACCTACTTTTAAAATAATCCGGATCTCTGATTTTCAGACTTTTTTCAGCAGTACGATTACTTAATCAAACCAAGTCATATGTTTAATTCCACTGTATAAAAAAGACAGCTGAGGGGAGAATTGTATAGGATGAAGGGGGCAGGGGCCAGATCAGGTAGGGCCTTATGGGAAATGGTAAGAAATTTAGATTTTATTCCAAGTGTGATGAGAAGTCTTTAGAGGGTTTTGGTCAGGGAGTATTGTGATGTTGATTGTATTTTTTTGAAAACCATTTTGGATAAAAATAACACCTGGAAAAAAATAACCACCAGCTTATATTGGAGTAAGAGTGAAGACAAGGAGTCCTGTTAGCATCTATCACAACAGTTTGGGATCGGAATGAGGGTGGTTTGAAGTAGGGTCGTGCCAGGGGGACAGATGTAGGGTTGCCAGCTTTTCCAGGGTTTGGAAAGAGAGGAGACGTGTGAGATGGTAGTTAGGTAAGTGGGAAAGTGAATGTTCTAGGGAAGTACCATACAATTGCCCACTACATTAAATGCCCACTTGGGGTTCATGGTTATGAAATGGAAGTGAACCCACTCGCATGACTGTGCGTTTTTCTCCAGCTTCATTCAGCTGCAAGGATGCTGGTGCAGAGCGGGCAGGAATTGGATTACACAGGGTTGTGGCTTTGCCAAGTGCTCATAACACACACTGAGAAAACAGAGCAGCTGTGGGATGGGAACTGAGAGGACGCACAAGGGAGTGGTTCCCATGGATGACCGTGGAGTGTGTGCTGTGGAAAAAGGGGAGAGAACATCAAGGCAGTGGTGCAGAGCTGCACAGGAGCACCAGAAGGATTGGATTGGAGATGCTTGCGTGGCCGAAGGGTTGCTGAGTGCTTGTACCAGAGGGAGTAAACTACAGAGCCAGGGTAGTGCCCGAGTGGACAGTGCATGGGATTGGCGTGAAGAGGCTTATAAGGGTGACAGGGTCTAGAATGTGACCACAGGGGTAAATGTCTAAGGGGGAGTGGACACAGTGAGATTTGAGTCACTCACTCCTGGGTATCTCCAAAACTCTGTTGGTGGCTCTATTGTAGCACTTTTTATTTTATATTGTGATTTTTGGTTTATATGCCACCTCCCTCTTCTAGAGCCCTGAGGGTAAAATCTGTTGTGTGTAATCTGATGTCCTTAGTGCCTAGCACAGTATGTGATACACAGTAGGTAATACGTTTGTTAGCCAACTGTTAAGAGAAACTTGGGATAACTAGGAAGGTTTAAACTTTGACTGGATATAATAATACTCAGCAACTATCAGGTATTTCTTAGGTGTGATAATGGTATTGTGCTCATATATATATAAAGAGTCCTTATGATTCAGAGAGACATGCCAAGATATCTAGAGATGAAAAGATACCTGGGATTTGCTTCCAAATAATCTACTGGGTATGTATGTGGGCAAGTGGTGGGGATATAGATGGAAAAGGTTGACCATGTGTTGAAAAATGTTGGAATTGGGTTATGGGTACATTGGGCTTATCATGCTGTTCTCTATATTTACCTAGGTTCAGAATTTTCCAACATGAAGAGTCTTTTAAAAGTTCCTGGAAAAAATATATAGTATTTGTTAAATTATTAAATAAATGAGTGGAAGGATAAAATTTGATCTCATTGACATTGTACGCTTTCCACATACATATCTTCTAAAAGAAGCTCTCATAACCTACTTTTTAAAGCCTCTTTTATTAAGGAATTTGTGTTTGCTGGCAATTCATACCAGGCATGGTGGCTCGTGCCTGTAATCCCAGCACTTTGGGAGGCCGAAGAAGGAGGATTGCTTGAGTTCTAGACCAGCCCAGGCAACATGGTGAAACCCTGTCTCTACAAAAAATTAAAATTAGCTGGGCGTGGTGGTACATGCCTGTAGTCCCAGCTACTTGGGACACTGAGGTTAGAGGAT
>NW_012109086.1:371335-373996 GCF_000951045.1 Mandrillus leucophaeus
GCAAATAACTCATGGGGTAAGTTCCATGAAGGAAACAGATGGTGCAGAAAGAGCAGGTAACAAGAAGGGACCGATTTTGATGTGATGGTTAGGGAAGGCCTTGCTGACGAGGCACTGCTGAGGCTGAGAACTATGGAATGGGGCCAGCACTACAGAGGGTTATGGCAGGGGTGAGGGTGAAACAGCAGGGCTGAATGCTTGGGGTGGTGAAGGACTTGGGCATGTTTGAGCAGCTGAAAACAGGCCCTGTTGACTGAAGCGTGGGTCAGGGGGACTGACAAGGGCTGAGGTTGCTTTTCCAGGTTGGGGAGATTGTGGAGCCCTTTGGAGATTATCAAGTATTTCAGGTTTACTATGAGATGAGAAGCCATTGCCTGCATGACAAGATCTGATTGTGTGTTCTTTTTATTGATACATATTAGTTGTACATATTTTTGGGATACATGTGATATTTTGATGCCTGTATATGATGTGTAATGATCCAACTGGGGTAACTGGGATTTGAGACCACTCTGGCTACTGTGTAGATTGCAGAGAAAAGGAGAGGCCAGTCAGAAGGCCAAGTGATCATCCAGGCAAGAAATGGTCTTGGCATGCATCAGGGTGGCAAAAGTAGGGATGGAGAACACCTGAGGGAGCGGCAGTCCTTGCTAAAGGCATATGGAAGCAAGCAGAGAAATCAAAGGCACCTTTGGTTTCAAGTCTGAGCAGCTGGGTGGAAGGTATTCATCAAGATGGGGAAGATGGGTGGGGGCGTGACTTGGAAAGCATTGAGAATTCCATTCTGGACATGCTAAGTTTCATCTGTTTGTGAGACATCCAAAACATCCAGTCAGACACACTCAGAGGGAACAGAGAAAGAGGGTCTGGGATGGAGATATTAATCTGGGAGTCATTAGCATAGAGTTGGTTGGAAATGAAAGTGGCCACCTGAAGTCAAAATAAGAAGGCCGTACACTCAAACTAAGCTTTGAGCCACACCAATATGTAGAAGTTAGGGAGAAAAAAAAGAGGCAGAGTGATCGGAAGTAGCCAGTGGGTGGGCGGGAGAAGGTGGTTGCCTTTGAAGTTGTCATTGGTGACTCCAGTAAGGGGTGTTTGGTGGCAACCACTGTAACTACAACCCTGTAAAAACCAGTGTTTAAATATAGATAAGAAATCAGAGGAGGCTGTTTTATTTAGTTGAAGAGACTATGATTATAATTCCTGTGAAGTTATTCTAGTAACAGTAACTATTTTCTGAAAAAGAAAAAGAAAAAACAGGCAGTATGTCTTGGCAAATGAACTCCCTGACTGATGTGCTGGAAAGGTATTGCAAGGGGAGCTCACAGCGTGATCTTTTTTTCCTTTGTTAATGGGCTGTGGAAAAGCCTGAATTGTTTCCTGGAAGCAGGAGAAATAATGTAAGCATGCGAGGAACATCTGGTGATGTCCCCAGTTCTTGATGATATACTTGCTTCTTGCAGGTGTGGTATGCCGCGTCCTATGCTGAGTTCGTGAACCAGAAAATTCATGACATTTCTGAGGAAGAAAGGAAAGGTGGTTAGACGTTTATGTTTTACATTTTCTATATGAATTCTAAATTGTATATATCACATCTTTATGAAACCTCTAATTTTTTGTCTCAGTATATTTCAGAAACTATTCCAGTAGGTTTTTTGGAGACACACATCTCCATCTAATTCAGTGTCAAATTACAATGACGTTTACATTTCTTTCATGTGTGCTGGAAAATAATATTTAATATAATGAAAACTTCCAAATGCCAAATTAGAACCGAGATCAGAGGACGATTCCTATCCAGACTTTATCATCTCTGAGGATATACCAAGGCAGGCATTGGCTTTGTTTTTAATGCAAACGTCACTGAAGTATAATCTATATACAGAAAGCTGCACACATTGTAAGTATACAGCTTAAATGTTCACAAAGTGAACACACCCGTGTAACCTGCCCCCAGATCAAGAAACAGAGCATTACTGTGCCCCAGAAGTTTCTTTGTGCTGCCTTCTAATTCCTACTCACTCCTAAGTACTCTCTCCTGACTTCTAGTACCGCACAATAAGATATGCTCGTTATCGAACTGTGAGTAATAGAATTATATGATATGTACCCTTTTGGTGCCTGGGCATCTTTTGCTAAACATGGTATTTGTGAGATTCATCCATGTTGGTGTATATAATTATAATTTATTTATTCTCATTGTAATTTGGTATTCTGGTGTATGAATATAAAACAATTGATTTTTCCATTTTACTGTAGATTTGGTTGTGAAATGCAATTCTGACACTATCCAGAGTTAGGTCAAGTTTCACAGGCTCAGGGCAGTCAAGACTTCAGACACCAGCTGCAGGCTCTGGAGGTCCCAAGCCCCAGACCAACTAGCTACAGGTTAGGAGGTTCCCGGTACCTCCTCAGGTTTGATAATTCCCAAGAATGACTCACAGAACTCGGAAAAGAGCTGTTCTTAACGATGGCCATTTTGTTACAATCCTTTATATTTATTATAATGTAAAGATCTATATATCTAATATATTAAAATGTATGATTTTTATATATTAGGGCCAGTCAAATGAAGAGATGCATATGGTGAGGTCTGGGAAGCCCCAAAATGTCCTCAGGACATGCCACCCTCCTGGTACATTGATATATGATTCCCAA
>NW_012109086.1:375946-390354 GCF_000951045.1 Mandrillus leucophaeus
AAGGGGAGAGAACATCAAGGCAGTGGTGCAGAGCTGCACAGGAGCACCAGAAGGATTGGATTGGAGATGCTTGCGTGGCCGAAGGGTTGCTGAGTGCTTGTACCAGAGGGAGTAAACTACAGAGCCAGGGTAGTGCCCGAGTGGACAGTGCATGGGATTGGCGTGAAGAGGCTTATAAGGGTGACAGGGTCTAGAATGTGACCACAGGGGTAAATGTCTAAGGGGGAGTGGACACAGTGAGATTTGAGTCACTCACTCCTGGGTATCTCCAAAACTCTGTTGGTGGCTCTATTGTAGCACTTTTTATTTTATATTGTGATTTTTGGTTTATATGCCACCTCCCTCTTCTAGAGCCCTGAGGGTAAAATCTGTTGTGTGTAATCTGATGTCCTTAGTGCCTAGCACAGTATGTGATACACAGTAGGTAATACGTTTGTTAGCCAACTGTTAAGAGAAACTTGGGATAACTAGGAAGGTTTAAACTTTGACTGGATATAATAATACTCAGCAACTATCAGGTATTTCTTAGGTGTGATAATGGTATTGTGCTCATATATATATAAAGAGTCCTTATGATTCAGAGAGACATGCCAAGATATCTAGAGATGAAAAGATACCTGGGATTTGCTTCCAAATAATCTACTGGGTATGTATGTGGGCAAGTGGTGGGGATATAGATGGAAAAGGTTGACCATGGGTTGAAAAATGTTGGAATTGGGTTATGGGTACATTGGGCTTATCATGCTGTTCTCTATATTTACCTAGGTTCAGAATTTTCCAACATGAAGAGTCTTTTAAAAGTTCCTGGAAAAAATATATAGTATTTGTTAAATTATTAAATAAATGAGTGGAAGGATAAAATTTGATCTCATTGACATTGTACGCTTTCCACATACATATCTTCTAAAAGAAGCTCTCATAACCTACTTTTTAAAGCCTCTTTTATTAAGGAATTTGTGTTTGCTGGCAATTCATACCAGGCATGGTGGCTCGTGCCTGTAATCCCAGCACTTTGGGAGGCCGAAGAAGGAGGATTGCTTGAGTTCTAGACCAGCCCAGGCAACATGGTGAAACCCTGTCTCTACAAAAAATTAAAATTAGCTGGGCGTGGTGGTACATGCCTGTAGTCCCAGCTACTTGGGACACTGAGGTTAGAGGATCGCTTGAGCCCAGGTGGTTGAGGCCGCAGTAAGCCATGATTACATCACTGCACTCCAGCCTGGGTAGCAGAGTAAGACCTAGTCTCAAAAAAAAAATAAATTAATTAATTTTAAAAAATCCATTAAAGGGGATGTAAAATTTAATTGATGTTTACTAGGCATGTTATGAAACAATTGAATTAGAAATTTGTTCCGACCTCCCAGAGGCTTGTAGTAAAACGAGAAAGTTGTTTGAATTTGGCCACGTTTCTTAGAAGGAATATGACGCGAGGCCAGGGGAGAAAGAGAAATAATGGGAATCTTGTCTCAGATGACATCTCCTGGGAACACACTCAAAGGCTTAGCATGTTCTGTCCTGTCTGCCTTTCTCACATCATTTCAGAAGCAAAATATTGTCAGTGATTTGAATGTTTATAGCTCTTTTCTTCAGAATAATTGAAGACATATCTTTAAGCTGTAATAGAGGGGAAGGATGAGACATTCAGAAAGTGTATATTAGTAAAACAGTTGTTTCCATTGGAGAAAATCTGGGAAAGTAATAAGGTGAGAGGAATCATACTCTGGGGTTAGTAAGAATCATTTAGGTCACTACTTGTTATGGAATATTATGTAACCACGACAACCCGTAACCCAATCTGTTGTCCCCAGAACAAGAGGCAGAGGAAGGGGACGAGGCAAGAGGCGATTTGGTCCAGGTCGACGGCCAGGGCGTCCTCCAAAATTTATCCGCCTGGAAATCACCAGCGAAAATGGGGAAAAGAGTGACGACGGGACACAGGTACAGGGGGATGGGAAGGAGCCCTCCTCAGATGCTTGTGTGGAGGACTCGCCAGATCCCTGACAAGATCTAAGTACAAAGACCTTCCCAATGTTTGTAGACCTTTCCTATCAGAGCTTGCTGCCTGTTAATTAAAGCATGATTGGAGAATGCCAGAAAAGAATGTATTTTCAAGTGTTACCTACAACAAAAACCCAACTTTGCCGCTCTATAAAATTGACCAGAGTTAGTAGAGGTGGACTTTGTTTAATTAAACAATTAAAATTATTGATATTCCAGAAAAGTCAGATCACAGTCTTTTCCTTGTTAAGTGGTCTGGAACCTATCCTGCTTTTGCCTTCTGTGCATAGTTACCTAATTAACTTTCCCAGAGGGAGAATATTTTTTCTGAGTATTATGAATCTAGTCATTCCTAAATAAGCAGCAATTCTAAATCTGAGCCGACAGTCCCTCTGGCACTGATCTCTATTCCTGGTTATTTCAAATTTCAGGACTTGCTACATTTTCCCACAAAGGAGCAATTTGATGAGGCTGAACCAGCCACTCTGAATGGGCTGGATCAACCAGAACAGACCACTATCCCAATCCCTCAGCTGCCACAAGAAACCCAGTCTTCCCTGGAACATGAACCAGAAACTCACACCCTGCATTTGCAGCCGCAGCATGAAGAGAGCGTGGTGCCCACCCAGAGCACGCTGACAGCCGACGACATGCGCAGAGCCAAGCGCATCCGAGTAAGTGGGGAAAGCCGGCGGCTCCTTGCACCTGCCGGTGATCTTCCTCCCACTAGCAGCTCTCTGGTGGTTTTCCAACCTATTCACCGTCCACTCTGAAATCTTGCATCTAGCCCGTCACGTGCTCGATCCCATTATTTCAAAAGATCCCATTATTTCTCAATGTCTCAGTGCCCCATGGCAGGCTGGCATGGCTGGTCCTAGATTCAACCAATTTAGTAATGACACAGAGGCCTAGAGGTTGGCAGCTCCTGGACTAGCTCTCTGCATCCCTCAATTCACAGATTGGAAGTGGAGAAATAAGTACATTTAGTTATAATAATCATTTATATTTTAAACCAGGCTAATTTGTGCCTAATCATAGCTCTCAAGTTAATTTTGGGTAACTAAATGTGCTTATCTACATCTTCCCAGGGGAGAATGGCAAATGTCATTACTCATCAATGTAAAGTGACCTGTGTCCAAGTTGATATGGCAGGTACAGTTCACACACCTGGGGATAGCTTGAGCCAAAGCTGTCAGTCGGAGAGTGAGTCAGTGTCTGAGTCATGTGACGTGTCTGAGTCACGTGACTTGCGTCTTGGCCTCAGGCCATGCGGCTGCAGGGCTTTCCTGACTTGCAGTTCAGATGCGTTTTCTCTGATCTCACAAATAGCATTTGAGTCTGAGTTAGGAACTGCAGGGGATTCGTGGAAAACAATATGGCTTTGTGGGATGATAAGTGTCTGTGCTGATAAAAACCAATGACTTAAAACCCATGTTTGTGGCAGCTGAGTGCATAAAGACTTACTGGTACTTTCCAGTAGATGCAAGAGACATTTTGTGTAACTTCCTAGGCTGTACAATTTCTACATGCATGATTGTTTCAGTGTATGTTTCTTTTGGTCTTCTTATTTGCCTATAGGCTAGAAGGGACCTTGAAAAATAGTCTAGTCCGTGCCTTCATGTAAAAACACATTTAAACATTTGTAGTCAATGTAAAAACACATTTAAACATTTGATAGCTTTGAAGGGCTCTAAGAACTCTGAGGCTAAACAGCCTTTATGAGGGCCCTGTAATCAAAACATATAAAACTCTCAGCTCACTGTATATTATTTCACAAGAGTATATCAACATACAGAAATATAGGACAGCAAGGAAAAAAAGCTATGAATTAATGTCATCCCATCCGTCATTCTCCTTTAGTTCCTAATCTGCACTTCTTTCTCTTGCTCAGTTACTATATTTTCTGCTCTGCCATTCTGATTTTTTTTACTAAGTCCAGAGAAATGCTTGCTAGATTTCTTTTTTTTTTTTTTTTGGAAGGAAAAAAACCCGAAGCCCACACATGCAGTGAAGTTGTGGATGCACAAACACAGTCCAGCCGTAGTTGTACTTGCATTTTTGAATGAGCAGGGTTACTGGTTTTGGTACAAGGTTCCTTGTGGCAAAGCAAAAGCCATATGTATTTGGTTTTTGGAGGTCAGTCTTAGTTGAGCTATTTTGTTTTTTTTTTTTCTCTCACACATTCTAAAAAGCAGGGCTATGTATTTTTTCATCTTTTCTATCCAGATTGGTAATGACCAACTGAAGGGAAGTCTTCCAATCCAATTGGTAATGTAACTATTTTTCTCTCCTCTAATGCTGCCTGCTCAGTTGGAGCTGCAGGTAGGTTTGTTTCCTGTGTTTCACATAACAGAATGTTACTTAAGTGTTTGCCTGACCTGCTGTTCTTTGCAACCTGTACTTACTAAATCCTGGTGGAAACCACAATTTGGTTGCTACAGTAAATGCAAATTAATGAAATAATGATAATTTAATTGTAAATAGATCAATGAATAAATTGTGGGCTGCAGGTTCCTCATATACCAAATGAAGGGTAGGACTAAGTGATCTCCAAGGTCCCTTCCAGCGCTAAAACCATTGGAATAACTTCTGCAATGGTGTTGAGTTCTAACTGTCTATTTGGCACTGTGCTGGGTACACAATAGAATTTTCACTTGAGCTTGCAGTCTAAGTAGGAAATCAGTACTAATGTAGGGGAGTTTACGGTTAGGTGTTAAATGTGAAAGTATAACTTGGAAGAGTGAAAAGTCAAAGTAAAATAGAGGAGTCGGGATAATTCCTGGCTGAGGTGAGACTTAGACTAGCCCTTGAAAGAGACAGAGGAGGAAGGTAGACTGTTTCAGAGAATGATAGCGTTAGGATCACAGGCCCAGACACAGGAGGTTCTTGCTGTGGTTCGGACAGTGCAGACATGAGCCTGGCCCTGGCAAGGGTGCACTGGCAGGACAGTGCAGAGTGAGCTGAGTTGGGCAGGGATGGCCAACCAAAGGCTTTGAAAGTGGGCAGACAATTGTCCAAAGGAAAGTTGTTTAAAAGACCCCAAAACTGCCAGGCACGGTGGCTCACGCCTATAATCTCAGCACTTTGGGAAGCTGAGGCAGGTGGATTGCTTGAGCCCAGGAGTTCGAGACCAACCTGGGCAACATGGTGAAACCCTGTCTCTACTAAAAAAAAAAAAATACAAAAAATAGCTGGACACGGTGGCACGCACCTGTAGTCTCAGCTACTCGGGAGGCTGAGATGAGAGAATCCTCTGAGCCTGGGAAGTTGGGGCTGCAGGGAGCTGTGATCGTGCCACTGCAGTCCAGCCTGGGTGATGGAGTGAGACCCTGTCTCAAAAAAAAAAAAGCCCCCCAAACCCCAAATCAACAAATATGATTGTTTGATTTCCTTTTTGTGTCAGGATTAAAATAGTATGAAAATTGATCAATAATTTAGGTTCTTTTAGCTATTAATATCAAACTTTAGAAACATTTTAGTCAGGCATGGTGGCATATACTTATAAGTCTCAGCTACCCTGGAGGCTGAGGTGGGAGGAGTGCTTGAGTCCAGGAGGTCGAGGCTGCGGTTAGCTATGATCATGCCACAGCACTCCAGACTGGGCGATGGAGCAAGACTCCATCTCTAAAAAACAAACCAAAAAACCCCCTAAACTTTAGAAACATTTTATAATCTTTGTCTACAAATAATCCGTTGTCTCAGAATTCACTGCAATGTGAGTTGAATCCCAAATCACAGAGTTTAGCAACAATACGATTTTGGTATCCCTAGAGTAGCTGATATATATTTCTAGTGTGGTGGATTGCCTGATGAACTCAGGAAGCAGAAGAACTAGAGTGGATCTATGTGCTCTTTCCAACATTTTTCATGATTTCTTCTAGAAATGTGTACGGGCTGTGGCTCTGAGCTACAGAAGACGCCTTAGAACAGAAATGGCCTGCAAATGGGTCAAGGGATGGGAACAGTTTCAGCATTTTTACGACCTTGTAACGATCCTATTAGTATCATTAGATCAGAGAAATATAATCTACTTGAGTATAGACAATGTTCAGGGCTCCATGGAAATTGAAAAGATGATAAGGTTTGTCAATAGAGCCAAGAAAGTGGAGCCAGGTGGTGGCTCAGTTTAAATCAAGTGTCTGAAGGTACTCGCGCTAATCAGAAATGACAGAAGACCGATTAGCATAATAGACCAAAACAAAACTCAGTCCTGGATTTGGCACCTGAGGAGAAATGGCATCCTCAGCGGGACCACAATCAATGTGCATTGTGTCTGTCCTTGGACACTTCAGTGAACGTAGATAAAGGAAAAGATTCCTACATGGCAAAAGTGCTCTAAATCTTGTACCTTTGAACCTCAGAATAGTATTGGTTCATCTGCAGTATTTCCGTAAAGTTTTGAAAGTAGACAAAATAGTAAAGCTTTTATGTAAAATTAGGATCCAGATGGAGTAAAAAGATGAGGTGGCTGCTGAACTGTGCACAGATGTGAAAGCAAGCCCTGTGGCTGATTTGAGAACAAAACTATGCTTTTTTTTTTTTGAGACAGAGTCCACTGCAACCTCCACCTCCCAGGTTCAAGTGATTCTCCTGCCTCAGCCTCCCAAGCAGCTGGGTTTACAGCCCTGGGGTTACAGGTGACTGCTAACACGCCTGGCTAATTTTTGAATTTTTGGTACAGACAGGGTTTTACCACGTTGGCCAGGCTGGTCTCAAGCTCCTGACCTCAGGTGATCTGTCCGCCTCGGCCTCCTGAAATGCTGGGATTACAGGCGTGGGCCACCGTGCCCAGCCAAGAAAGACCTATTCTTAAAAATCTCTGCAGATGCTATAGAAAAATCCTTGAAATCATTTTTTTTTTAGTTTCATATGAAATATATTTCACTGATTCTCAAACTACTTTTGAAGACCTCCTATAAGCTAAGCAGCTTATTAAGGAATCTGGATATAAAGGAGAATAAAGTATGACACATCCCCTGAGGCAGCCCCATGAGCTGAAGAAGACAACAGAATTGCTGTTTATCTACTCAACATAAGTGATTAGGTAGCAGCTTAAAAATCTTTCTCCTAGCCCTGTTAGGGAAGCCCTGAGAAGGAAATTTCGTGTTACATAGTAATTATGTCTAGAAATTTCACTGAATCAAAAGTATTTTGTTCTCCTCACATGATGATTTCACATTAAATTTAGTTTAAAAGTTGATGCTTACAAGTAATTTGAAGTTAAGAGTGTAAGCATTGTTCACTGCACTTTCTTCATTACACAAACCGCACTAAGATCTCCACTAATCCTTCAATTACTGTTCGTTTATAGCTACATAGGCTCAGCCATTCACAGACATACTTGAAAGATTCCCCCACCCCCTACCCCCGCCTTGTAGCAATCTAGAGCGTTCCCTCAGTGTTTTGAGGAACTCATGAATGAATCTTCATTATAAGCGTAACTGAAAGATTGATTGATTCTGCATTCTCCGTGTAAGAGATGATTTTGTCGATCTGCTCTCAGCAGAGCATGAGTAGTTTTCCCAGTAGTGGTGATGGGTTTGCACCGAGTACCCATGCTCTCCCACTTGGGTTCCCTATAACAACTGCATGAATTTACAAGATGGCTAATCAGCATTACAAGTGCAATCTGTGCCTGAAAACAAACAGCAGAATTGCCTGGTCTAGGCAGGGAACAGTGTGATGAGCTTAACTTTGTTAGCATGGCATTCTAACCAGTAGAACTAACTAGCTATGCTGGGACCTTATCTTCTGTTTTCTAAGTAGAAAGTGATGAAATGCTTATATTCCATTTATGACGTGTGCTCATGTCTCATTCACATAAATCTGAATCCTTTTCAGTTCTTTTTCTTGAATTGAGATCTATAATTCTCATGGCATAAAATTTACCCTTTGAAGTGGTTTTTAGAATATTCTGAAGTTGTGCAATCTTCACCACTCTCTAATTCCAGAACACTTTCATCACCCCCAAAAGAAACCTGGTCTCCATCACCCCCAAAAGATGCCTGGTATCCATCACCCCCAAAAGATGCCTGGTATCCATTTCCTTCTCCACCCTGCCACTGGCAAGGACTACCCTTCAGTTCTTTTTATTGTCTTTTTTTCCCCCTAAACGTTTTAATCAAGCTTCAAATTCTTTTTCTCATGGATTTCAACAAGTAACATTTGGCTGACTTGCTCCAGCCTGATTCCTGCATGTGTGACTTACCCTAAGTCTTTTCCTCCAAATCTTCCATTTTTATCCTGTTCCAGTGTGGGATTTGTTTTATTATACAAGTCTTCTATTGGGAACACTTTTTTTGTGTTACTTAAACCCTTTCAAAAGAAAACCCACATACATAGATGTAAAACAAAACACAAAAAAGTTTCGTCTTTTCAAGATGAACTTCTTTGAGGATGGCTTCATTTTCAGTGTCTTCACCAGAAAAATCTTTCAACTGTGTGTGTCCTAGAGTTGAACTTCTATGGGAAGTCTGTGATTGCAGAGATCATCCTCTCTTTCTCTGTAAAAGTGTGATCCAGTTGCACTCTTAATTGCATCACTAAATGATCACATTTGTGTATGTCTTTCAGAATGCAGCTCTTCAGCATCTGTTTATTCGGAAGTCCTTCCGGCCTTTTAAATGCTTGCAGTGTGGGAAGGCCTTCCGGGAAAAGGACAAACTGGACCAGCACTTGCGCTTCCATGGGCGGGAGGGGAACTGCCCACTGACCTGTGACCTCTGTAACAAGGGCTTCATCAGCAGCGCATCCTTGGAGAGCCACATGAAGCTCCACTCAGACCAGAAGACTTACTCTTGCATTTTTTGCCCAGAATCCTTTGACCGCCTTGATTTGTTGAAAGATCATGTGGCCATTCATATCAATGATGGCTACTTCACCTGCCCAACTTGTAAGAAACGGTTCCCAGATTTTATCCAGGTGAGTGTCTACTACTGAGATTCCTGTCTGCTTCCTTCTTTTGGTAAAAGAAACTTCGATTTTTGGAAAACCGAGACTGCCTAGCACCTGCATTTTCATCCCTTCTTTGAAACAGCTTTACAATTGAGAACAATATTTCTTCAATCAAACTACTTTTATAAACAAAAGATTATTATGACCCTTAATTGTCCAGATCAGACATTGACATTAAAGTGTTTCAGTTATATTACAAGTAATAAACACCCAGATCTGTTATAATTTTTAAAAAATCTTTCATAATCCATGTCAATATCTATTGCTTATAAAATATACAGAGCCTGTAGAAGACATACTCCCATTTCTGAGGGGCTGAGAACATCCCTACTACTACTGTGGTTTCCTGCTTGCTTTAACCAAGGCCATACGTTTTGGAAGGAAACAAAGAGAAAGTTGGTATATAATATACTTTTGTATCAAGAACCCACCGCCTCCTCCCCTGTAGTGTATTCTTTGTTGGAGCAAAATGGGTGAAGATAAATTTCAGAATACGCATGATTTCATTTGGACTTTACATGATAAGATTTTCCTATGCCTGTCAGTGAATAATGAAACATTTTGTAAAACTACACCTTTTCATTTACCAAAGGAAAAGAAGACGAGGATTTACTTTTAGTTCTGCTAGTGTTGAGAGTCTTGGAGATTTTCTCACTTCACACAAACTGGTAGAAAGGTTGCTTTAAGGCATAATTTAATGGCAAAAGAAACTCCAAAAATAATGAAGCAAACTGTCTTATAGGAATAGTTTGATAGGACTCACTACTTAGCTTCCTTCGTCAGCTCTTCTTCATTGGATATATGTGGCTAGGAGAGTTCAGAAGCCCTATTCCTTTGTTTGTCTAAAAATAAGGGAAGTAAGTCCCAGTTGAGAAATGACGCCAGCGTCATGTTGCTCTCATAAACCGGTAATGTCTTCTGTATCCACTCATTCATGTCTTTAATTCTTCAGAACTTGATTTTATAAGAAGATGTGAAAGCATCAAAAGGGGCTAAATTGCTTTTATGCAGATTAAAGCCGGAGAAAAGTAAGGAAGAACTGGTTTTTGTCTTCCTATAGATCCTTTTTAGCGAGATTCATTTAAACCCAAGGAACTTTTACTTTTTATCTTTAAAAAATGGGCTCCAAGCAAGCACTCTCCCTCCTCTCTCTCTCCCATGTTTCAAGTTGTCGGGGAGGTCAGGATTTCTAAGGCTTTCTGGATACTTGTTTTGTTTCTTTGTGACAGGGACAGTATGTGTTATTGAGGCCAATTATCACATCTGATTGGATTCCTCGGCGGGGTTGATGAAAACCCATTGGTAATGCATTTGGCTCCCTCTAGCGTTGACAAGCTGCCTTTGGTCGTTTCCTTTGGTGCCTGTGTCCCCTGAGTTTTCCCATGGTTTTTACTGCCAGGTGAAAAAACACGTGCGCAGCTTCCACTCAGAAAAGATCTACCAGTGCACAGAGTGTGACAAGGCCTTCTGTCGCCCCGATAAACTGCGACTCCACATGCTCCGGCATTCGGACCGCAAAGACTTCCTGTGTTCCACCTGTGGGAAGCAATTTAAGGTATGACACCAAGACACAGCCCAAGGTGGGTCTCGTGGCCACTGGAATTATAGCAAGCTGAGGGTAAATGCCTGTTCAGTTCATCAGTGTTTCACCCACTTCTGATGAACTGGACCTGAGATGCACTTTGGGCCTTGTGTTTGACTTAGCTATAAAATTAAGGGGGAAAACTTACTGTCTCAAAATAGTTAATTCAAATCCCCAAACAAGTAGAGTGAAAATGCATCTCCTAAAAGAATCCAAATGTATAATGACAAGTATAACTAAATTGCTATTGAGATTTCCTGACAGACCAATACCTTTACTTAACATTCAGGTCAAGAGGTTTTTGTTGAGCTCTGATTAAGTACAAGAGCCAGTAATTGAGCCTCGCAGGCAGCAGGACTCTCATCTAACACAGGTGGGAAATCCGAGGAGTGCTGAGAAGGCTTAGACTGCTTTGGAGAGTGTTAATGACCTCAAAGATTAAAGTAGAACATTATAAGTGTTGGTAACCTACCTGGAACTTAGAAGAAGCCAAGCAAAACCCTGCAGGGGACCCAGAAATAAAAGTTAAATAAATAAATGTAAAAACAATGAAAGATGCTTCATTAGGATATCAGGTGATTCTGCAAAACCATCATCGGAAGATACTCTACTGAATATGATTGTAGGCCACACTCTCATAGAAACTGGAAAAGAATCAGAAATGGATTCAGGAGAGGAAAGCTAAGGGTATATTTGTGACAGATGCAAAGAAATTAAAGAGAAATAGAATTTTCAAAGCTTGTTTTATGGTAGTGTGTTATAAAATATAATCTAATGCCTTTTAATATATAGTAGCACAATTTAGAATTGTGTAGCGAACTCCAATGTGAAAAGTATAAATAGGTCTGGGATTTTTCTGTTTTTATAAAAAAATCATATCTAAAAGGATTCCTGTTTTGTGATACTGTTTGGCCATCCATCCATCCCATCCAGCCAATGTTTTTTGATTTTTCATTTTGTGCCAGATACCATATTTTAACACCTTGGAATATTTCTTCAAAATTTCTTTTCTTGCTTTCATTTTCTCTGTTACTTTGACCCAGCATATTCAACACAGTTCAATCAGGGAAGCAAAGCCACTGTGAGTGTCACAGAAGATTTTCTTATAGGACTGAGAACTGAATTATAGGAGAAGATGGAGAAGTGGGGGTCAAAGGGAGAAGCTGGGAGGTCGGAAGTCAGCAGTATGCCCACAGAAGCACTGGTCTGGGTGGTCCAATGGGAACTTCCCTGGGAATCTAGGAACCAGGCCCTTCCACCTGCAGTGGGGGCCGGGAAGGAGAGCTGGTACGGTCTGTGGAAGACTGTGTCGCTGTATCTGGTGGCGGATATGGAGCTGGCCAGCAGGGCTGGCAGTCAGGAAGACATCTTGTGGCTGGGTGGGAAAGAGAGGATAAGTAGGGACCCACAGATACCTCTGTGTGACACTGTCTAGAGCAGCATGGAGCTGCTTCCTTTCCACCTTCCAGGCTGGTATGAGTTTCTGTTTGGCTAACCCAACTCGGAACCATGCTGGGAAGGAGACTCCCTTCAAATGTAGTTCCCCTTAGCCGAGTTGACCCAGCACAAAACCACTACCACCTACCTTCCTGGCATATTTTCAAACTAGAATCAGAGTAATTTTTCTGGAGAACAGCTCTGATGTCATGTCCTTTCTGAAAAACTCTTTAATAGCTCTTCACGCAGATAAATCCCGAAGTTCTTGTTACTTCTAAGATGCTACAAGATCTGGCTCCTGCCAGCCTCTCTGGTTCCCGCCTCCCTGTGCACTCAGGGTGACCTGAACTCCATAGCTTTACCCAAGTGTGGCGTACTCTCTCTTCTTGGGCCTTTGTTTGCACTTGCTCTCACTCCTCGTCCTGACTTGAAACTCACTTTCAAACTGTCATATTCCTTTACCTGGCTAATGTCACTTCATATGGGGCATTTTCTGATCCCTGGATTAAGTGCTGCTTCTCCCATGAATTCCCACAGGGCCTTTTGCTGGTGACCCTGTCGTAGCATTTGTGTATTGCATTTGCCTGTCCTGCTAAGTGTAAGCTCCATGAGGGCAGCATTGAAGTCAAGGTGGGACCTTCTGACTTTAGGGAGTTCACACTAGAATAGAGAAAAGAATAAAGTGGCCAGGCGCGGTGGCTCACCCCTATAATCCCAGCACTTTGGGAGGCTGAGGCAGGCAGATCACCTGAGGTCAGGAGTTTGAGACCAGCCTGACCAACATGGAGAAACCCCATCTCTACTAAAAATATAAAAGTAGCCGGTCGCGGTGGCACATGACTGTTATCCCAGCTACTCAGGAGGCTGAGGCAGGAGAAAAACTTGAACCTGGGAGGCGGAGGCTGCGGTGAGTTGAGATCGCGCGATTGTACCCCAGCCTGGGCAACAGAGTGAGACTCCATCTCAACAACGCCGTGAGAGGGATTCACTGATTTGGGGTATAGGGGAGACCTCATGGATACGGTGACACTTTTGAATCCACTCATGGGTAGGAAAGAGTTTGCCAGCTAGGGAAAGGGAGAGGTGAGGAGTCAGGGAGGGATATTGGCATCTCAAGCAGAGGGAGCAGCAGGGAGTAGCAATGCCACGTTCAGGAGATGGGGAGAAGGGGAGTGATGGAGGGTGTGGCAAGAGGAAGCCAGGGAAGCAGGTTAAGCTAGCGCGCTGTGCTAAGTCATCAGACTTACCAGGAAGTGAGCCCTAAGTGTTTCAGAGCTGGGCTAATTCAGGTGGAGGCAGTGGGTGTGGAGAAGACGGGCTGTGTTCAAGACAGGTGTCATGGGAAGCTGACAAGACCTTGCACTTGGATGAAAGGGGGAAGGGTAGACAACGAGGAATGCAGATTTGCAGCTCGAGAGGCTAGATGTTTAGGAACACCACTGATACGAAAAAGCACGACTTAGGCAGAAGGAGTGGGGGCAGATAGCGGATTTGGTTTGGGGGATGTTAGGATGGAAAGGCCTCATGGAGATTTGGCATCCAACAAATGTGTGCCTGTCACGATGTGCATAGCATGGTGTGGTATTTGTGTTAGGCTTTGAAATTTACGTGATGATTCGGTTAAGGTAAATTGGTTGTTTAAAGGGAATAGACAGGGGAACTAGTAAACATTGATGCTTAGGAAAAAGTGGGAATGCGAGAGGAGTTGGAGGAAGAGGAAAAGAAAAAATAGCGGCAGTGCAGCAATGCTTTGTCATCGTATTACACTAAAGAAAAATACCGTCATTTAGGGCAGTGTCCTTAATTCAAATCCTACTGCAGCCTACAAAGCTCTGAACATTCCCTCCTGGGCTTTCCAGAAATGAAGGCGGGTGGGATAGGAAGAAAGAGCAGTTGGGTCATATGCATTGTAGCAGAAGAGGCAGGTGGGTGAGGGAGGTCCGGCAGTGGAGCTGGGCCCTTAGCCTGCTCCCCGATACTTGGTAGGCACTCAAGGAATATTTGTTGAGTAAATGTGCTGAAAAATGAAGTCCTTAAAAAAGTCCCTGTACCAAAAGGTGGGAAGAACTGGTTTGTAGAAAGGCTCAGAGTCTCTACAGGACTCATAACAATTCATTCATGTGTCCCAGAGCAGAGAGCCTCACTGGATCAGGGAGCTGGCACTTTGTTTGTATTCAGGATGGGCTCTGCCTAATTCTCTCCATGGACTCACATCAGCATGTGTCACTAAATAGTGAAACCGGGAGCTGAGCCCTGGGCCCCATGCTCCATCATAATGAACAATGGATTTGTTTACTTGAACTTCTAATTCTGTAAGGTGAGAAGTTCTAAATCCATAAGATAGAGATTCTCACTTAAATTCTTTTGGGATTTAGAAAAATATAATGTTTGCTGAAATGTGTGGGAATTGAGTATACATTGGTTTTTTTTTTTTTTT
>NW_012109086.1:391694-394696 GCF_000951045.1 Mandrillus leucophaeus
CCTGAGTAGCTGGGATTACAAGTGCCCACCACCATGCCTGGCTAATTTTTGTATTTCATGGTGAAACAGGGTTTCACCATGTTGGACAGGCTGGTCTCAAACTCCTGACCTCAGGTGATCCACCCTCCTCAGCCTCCCAGAATGCTGGGATTACAGGCGTCAGCCACTGCGCCCAGCCCCCAGCTGTTTCCTTTTAATGTCTCTCCTTTCCAGATATCAAACAGCAGTAGAAGGAAGCTTTCCATCAAAGCAGGGTATGTGCATCTAGATTAGCTGAAGTATCAGGACAGCCAGTGCTCTGCTCTCAACTCATTTTGACCTTGTTACAGGTGCAGAATATATTTCTGCCAGGAGCTGGAAAGTCATAGAGCAATATTTAAAAATCAGAACCTTGGTCTGTATCTCATTCCATGTTCTTAGTAAGGCTAGGACATTAAATAATGAAAGACAGGTTTGCATGAGGAGAACTCACCAAAGAAATTCATATCAGTGTAATTTTCCTTTTTCCAATAGTAGTTCTTTCAGCCAAAGACTGTTGATGGCTGAACTCACCACAGTGAGTTCACCTTCAGTTGTCTGGTGAATTATTAACTCCTGTTAACCCCGACTGTGAGTGCTTTGGTGTCAGATGGGGTCTGGTGATGCTGGTCCTGGCCAAATGCCTTATTGTTTTGGGGCATTGCTTCAGAGAATTTCAGCTTCTGGTGGTCATTATCAGAGGCATTTGTGTCGCTTCCGTTTGGTTAATGGGATCTCTTTTTCTCATTTGTTCTTTGTTTTCACTTTAGGTAAATCACTTGTCAAAGAGACACCCAGACATGAAGATAGAAGAGGTGCCAGAGTTAACTCTACCCATCATAAAACCCAATCGTGATTACTTTTGTCAGTATTGCGATAAGGTAAAAGGGAAATATTCGTGCTGGTGTGCCACTGGGGTTCCTGCTTAGAGCTGACTCGTCCGCATTTATAAATATATGCTATGATTTGTTTGTTGCTCTGACCAGATGGTTCCCTGTCTCTCCGTAGTCTCCATTCAGACAAGAAAGGACTACAAATGCAGCCTAATTTTAAGCCAATTTTTTTTTCTTAAGAAATAGTTGACTTCATTTTTCTTACTGTCCCTTCTCTCTGTGATTTTTGTTACACAAGAAGAGGCTTATTACTGAGTGCCTAGTGTATGAATTAATTTCAAATTCCTAGGTTCTAAAATGAGAGCATTTATCATATGACCTATAACATATATGGTACATTGGGGGTTTCTATAAGGTGGGGAGGGGTTGGGAAAGCTTCGTGGTGCAGTACTCTACTTGTACTCCATTATTTTTGTGTAGTTTCAGAAAAGACACAGAATATATATTTGTTGTTCCACCATAATATCCTTTCTTTCTTTTTGAGACGGAGTCTTGCTCTGTCACCCAGGCTGGAGTGCAGTGGCATGATCTCGGCTCACTGTAACCTCTGCCTCCTGGGTTCAAGCGATTCTCCTGCCTCAGCCTCCAGAGTAGCTGGGATTACAGGCGCCCGCCACCATGCTCAGCTAATTTTTGTATTTTTAGTAGAGATGGGGTTTCACCATGTTGGCCAGGAAGATCCGCCCTCAGGTGATCCGCCCACCTCGGCCTCCCAAAGTGCTGGGATTATAGGCATGAGCCACCACACCCGGCCATCCTTTCCTTATATAATGTAGCTATATCAGCTTAAAAGTGAGAAACATTTTTTAACATAGATTCCCACTATAGATAGCAGTTGCTATTGACGTTGCCGTTTAGAAGATTCTCTGGCTCCTGGTCTTCAGCTGCATACATCGTGTGAGAGCTTTCACAGGCAGCTCTCATATGAGGTGGATGGGCCTTGAAAACAATTACCTTCCTGTGTCTGTGTATCATATCCAAATTTTAAACTTTAAGATAAAGGGTACTTTCACAGTTATTATCTTAGATTTATGGATTAAAGAAACCTGGCATATCTACATTATGTTCTTATTTTATTCTAATTTATGGTATATGCTTGTTGTCCTTTAATAGATCTGTTAATATACGTATTCATATATTTTATTTGGGTCTACTTCAATACTTTTCCTCAATGTCTTATAATGAAATTGTTAGTTTGCTTTAAGCAAGAAAGTGGAACCGTATACTGCTTTCATGGCAGGCACTTACATTTGCAGGTTTATAAAAGCGCCAGCAAGCGCAAAGCCCACATTCTGAAGAACCACCCAGGAGCAGAGCTCCCACCGAGCATCCGGAAGCTCCGGCCTGCTGGTCCCGGAGAGCCAGACCCCATGCTGAGCACACACACCCAGCTGACGGGCACCATTGCCACCCCTCCCGTCTGCTGTCCCCACTGCTCCAAGCAGTACAGCAGCAAGGTAGGGGCGGTTTCTGACTAAAGCTGAGGTCAAAACAGCCACGTAAGGAATCTCTTAAGGGAAGATGTCCTCTCATCCACATGGTCTGGACGGCTCCTTCTGAGTTGACGGGGGACTGAAAGAGCTGTTGTCCTAGTCACTGTAAACAGGGACCACAGCAGAGAATGGAAAGAGAATACTGTGGACCTCCCCCAGAATTAGTGCCATTCAGCAGCCCAAGCAGCTGGCTGTTTGCCTTTTCCCTTGGCCTGCGGAGGGCCTCACGTTTGAATGTTCTGTGCTTGTGGCTGGTGAGTTCAGGCTTATGGAAGCACCGCATAGAAGGTTAAGTGGTGGCTTTACGAAGGAGGTGGTTTTGGCTGGGGGGATTGTGATTGTTGCTGCAGGTACTAGTTGGGGGGGTTGTTGAGACCTTGCTGGTGGTGTGAGACCAGGTGAGGCTTTACTTCATTCCCACCCTCTTTCCTGCTTTCATAGCATTATGTTACCCCAGGAAGTACAGGCATAGAGTCGGTGTTGCTCTGACTTTTCTTTTTTTTAAGACATAAGATAAAAGACTTTAGGAATCTTTGGAGGATTTACATATGAGAAAAATGGAAAATCACAAAATTTTTTTTTTTTTTTTTTTTTTTTT
>NW_012109086.1:396801-398106 GCF_000951045.1 Mandrillus leucophaeus
CTAGAGTGCAGTGGCGCAGTCTCAGCTCAGTGCAACCTCCGCCTCCTGGGTTCAAGTGATTCTCCTGCCTCAGCCTCCTGAGTAGCTGGGAGTACATGCGCCACCACACCCAGCTAATTTTGTATTTTTTGTAGAGACAGGATTTCACCGTGTTGGCCAGGCTGGTCTCAAACTCCTGACATGAGGCGATCCGCCCACATCGGCCTCCCAAAGTGCTAGGATTACAGGCGTGAGCCACTGCACCCGGCCTACGCATGGCTTCTAAAATCTAGTATTACCTATTATCAATTTGTCTTCTTTTATACCAGGCTTATTCCATGTTCTCTTTAATTCTTTAATGCACGGTCTTTATTCTCAAACGTCGGTATGTATCTTTCCTATTTAATGGTCATTTTAAACCAAGGTTCATTGGAATGCACGTATTTGCTGGTGAACAGAGTAACTCCCAGGCACTTGTAACACGTCTTTCAATGTCCTAGTGTTCCAGCAACTCAAATGTCTCTTGGAGGCTTGTGGCTACTGCTAATTCGTATTGATTTTTAAAATTATCCCTTCAATTAAAAATGTTCTACCACCATGTCTACCCTGTTTTCAAAAATTCTCTCCAAATAGCGAAAAGACAAACTACGGGAACACATGCAGAGGATGCATAACCCTGAGAGGGAGGCCAAGAAAGCCGACCGCATCAGCCGCTCCAAGACGTTCAAGCCCCGTATCACGGCCACAGACTACGACAGCTTCACGTTCAAGTGCCGCCTGTGCATGATGGGCTTCCGCCGGCGCGGCATGCTGGTCAGTGCCAAGTGGCCGCGGGTTCATCTGTCTTCTCAGCACACCTCATTTCTGTCGAGGATGGTGACTTTTGTGTTGTATTCCGTCCTAAGTCATATGGATCAATGGTTTTGTCAATGTCCGGGGAAGAAACAGAGGCAAACAATTCCCAGTTTGGAGTTCTGTCTTTTCTAGCCTCCCTTTGCCCTCTTGCTGCTTTTTGGGTCAATTCTTGCAAGAGGCTTTTTTTTTTTTTTTTTTTTTGAATCACTTTTCCTTACTAGTTTTGTTTTTCTTTACCCATCTCAATCTCTGCTGTCACCTTATTTTATTTCCCTCTTTTGTGTCCCTGAATGTATTTTCTTGTGGGGTGTTTGCCTTCTCCCCAGCTGTTCCCTTTTATTTTATTTTATCGTATTTATTTATTTTTGAGATGGAGTTTCACTGTTGTTGCCCTGGCTGGAGTGAAATGGCGTGATCTCGGCTCACTGCAACCTCCTCCTCGCAGGTTCAAGTGATTCTCCTGCTTCAGCC
>NW_012109086.1:403606-429519 GCF_000951045.1 Mandrillus leucophaeus
CCAGGATGGTCTCGATCTCCTGACCTCGTGATCCGCCCGTCTCGGCCTCCCAAAGTGCTGGGATTACAGGCTTGAGCCACCGCGCCCGGCCCGAAAATCACAAATTCTAATAATAATTCTTGTTTTTTTGCCTTGCTTTTTCAGACCAAGATGGTCCAGCACATTCGAAAGAAGCATCCAGAGTTCGCCCAGCTCTCCAACACCATACACACACCACTGACGACAGCTGTGATCAGTGCCACCCCAGCGGTTTTAACTACAGACAGCACCACCGGAGAGACTGTGGTGACGACGGACCTGCTCACCCAAGCAATGACAGAACTGTCCCAGACCTTGACGACAGACTACCGAACGCCACAAGGGGATTACCAGAGAATTCAGTACATCCCTGTGTCGCAGTCGGCGTCTGGCCTCCAGCAGCCTCAGCACATACAGCTTCAAGTGGTGCAAGTGGCCCCGGTACTGCGTGCCTCGGTTTCCCTTTGCCTTATGAATGCTGTGTTGCCACTAGCACCTCATTCTCCGATCTGGGGCTGGGATCTATGTAATGTCCTTCTGCGTGGAAGTTCTGAGCCTTGGGCATTTTACAAATGCCCCTTCCCCTTTCAGGCTGATGAGGCCTCTGGCCTTAGCAGTGTAAGAGATTTCTGTCTGTGGTAGTCAGGAAATTTTAGGCTCCAGCATATACAAGCCTCCTGTGCTATGGCAGGACAGTAGCCACAGCACCTGTTTCTGATCCTCCTCTGAATCCTTATCTTTTACCATCCTGGTTGGCTGCTTCGTAATGTGCCAGTTTGATGAATCATGACCTGCGTATCAAATGTCTTATATCAAAGAGAGGTTGTAAAGAATAATATTGATGGCTGGGTACAGTGGCTCACACCTGTAACCTGAGCACTTTGGGAGGCCAAGGTGGGCAGATCACTTGAGGTCAAGAGTTCAAGACTAGCCTGGCCAACATGGCAAAACTCCGTCTCTACTAAAAATATGAAAATTAGCTGGGTGTGGTGGTGGATGCCTGTAATCCCAGCTACTCAGGAGGCTGGGGCAGGAGAATTGCTTGAACCTGGGAGGCAGAGGTTGCAGTGAGCCGAGATCACACCATTGCACTCCAGCCTGGGCGACAGAGTGAGACTCCATCTCAAAAAAAAAAAAAAAAAGGAATAATGTTGATTCAATCTCTGCATATCAGTCAGTGCCTTTGTAGTATAGAGGTATAACTGTGTTCCTTCTACCAGATAATGAATAACTCATTCTTATTGACTAAGGAACTAAATGAAAGTGATTCTCCCAGAACTATTGTTTCATTTAATTACACTGAGAAGTGTCCCCAAGGCACAAATGAACAAACTTGTTGCTTTGAAATCATTTGGTCTCTGAAAATTTAAAACTAACATGGGAACAGGAGATTGGAAGTTGCCACTGTCATTGACTATTCTTTATCTTGTTTTTCTTATGGAGGGTTTTTAACTTCAGAATTTGGAGAAACCTATATGAGTCCCTGAAGTTGCCTGTAAATTATGATGTATAGGTACACTGTTCTAGAAAAAGGGCCTGTACTTTAGCTACTTTTTCAAAGATGTTTATGATACATAAAAGGTTAAGAACCACGGTTGCAGTAGGTTAATGGTGACAAACTAAAAGCACATTCTCTTCTTTGATCTCTTTTAATTGATAAAGGGTAGATCATTAAATGTAACTGAAAGTTTTGATTCCTGACAACTTCTTTTTCAGCTTATTGTCAGGAACTATCTTTCCTCTGTCTCCTTCTCTTCCAGAATCTAATAACATTAGTGGCTTATGTGTTAGAAGCACATTTCTTTAAACGATCTTTTTCTATCCTGTTTTCTGGCTTGGTCTAGGTGTGGGCTATCTGCGAGTGCAGCATTGGAGCTGAAATCCCTTCCATTCTTCTATTTCTGTTGGCATATATTGGGATATTGTTTTTGCTTTTTTTTTTTGAGACAGGGTCTCACTCTGTCACCCAGCCTGGAGTGCAGTGGCACAATCATGGCTCACTGCAGCCTCCGCCTCCCAGGCTCAGATATTCCTCCCACCTCAGCCTTATCAGTAGCTGGGATTACAGGCATGCCACCATGCCTGGCTAATTTTTTTTTTTTTTTTTTTTTTTTTGAGATGAAGTCTTGCTCTGTTGCCCAGGCTAGAGTCTAGTGGCATGATTTCAGCTCACTGCAACCTCTGCCTTCCAGGTTTAAGTGATTCTCCTGCCTTAGCCTCCTGAGTAGCTGGGATTATAGGTGCTCACCACCACACCCAGCTAATTTTTGTATTTTTAGTGGAGACAGGGTTTCACTATATTGGTCAGGTTTGTCTTGAACTCCTGACCTCAAGCGATCCCCCGGCCTCAGCCTCCCAAAGTGCTGGGATTACAGGGGTGAGCTACTATACCTGGCCGCCTGACTAATTTTTGTATTTTTTTTGTAGAGACAGGGTTTTGCCATGTTGCCCAGGCTGGTCTCGAACTCCTGGGCTCAAGCGATCCACCCGCTTTGGCCTCCCAAAGTGCTGGGATTATAGGCATAAGCCACCGCACCCGGCCAGGATATTGTTTTTAACTGAACATTTTCTCTGGAAGGATTTCCCTTCATCTCAATCAATATATATCTGGTTTCTGGGCCTGTTTTCTCTCCTTCCAGGCCACTTCCCCTCACCAGTCACAGCAGTCCACTGTGGATGTTGGCCAGCTCCATGATCCTCAGCCCTACCCCCAGCACGCCATCCAGGTGCAGCACATCCAGGTCAGCGAGCCTACCGCCTCGGCCCCGTCCTCCGCCCAGGTACCCTGCTCCACAGACTCTTTGGAGGTGTTAGCGTGGCCTCAGGGACTATCAGAGTTAATGAGAGGGAGGACATTCCCTTCAGACCTAGTCTCCTCAGCTACTGAGATGCTGTTATTTTTGGATTTGTATTAAAGGATCTTACCTTTGCCTCCAATTTTTATATTGGTATTGTGGACACACATTAAGCTATTAGCTGTTTCTGCCCTCATAGAGTCCTGTGCTATGACATCCTAGAAACAACAGTGGTCTTTGCTTTCCATTCTAAACGCAATGGCTAAGTGGCTTCTCTGGTTTGGAACAGTGGCTTTGTGGAGTATTATGGTATATTGTATGGTGCTGTGTTTGTGTACTTGAGTCTGGAATTGAGATACATAGATACGTTCTCGGAGTTCAGAGAGGGAGAGATTAGGGTTAGGAGGGAGTCCAGGGCATTTTTGTAGAAGTGGTCTTTGAGGTCTTGGAGGAGGGGTACAGTTCTGAAACGGGGTTATTCTGTTTGGATTACTAACAGGAAATGATGTTTGGAAAGGAAGCCGGGTGGGTAGTTTGGAGCAGAATTGCAGGTGGCAGGCTGGAGACCTCTGGCCTCATCCTGTTGTCAGGAGTGGGCCTCTCCAGTCACCTGTGCTGAACTCCACCAGCCAGGTGGAATTAGTCAGTGCTGGTGAATGGAAATGATGAACTTTGAGTTCCATTTCATGTTGTGTTCCAGATTAGTTTTCTGACACAGGGAAGTTACTTCACCTCCCATTATTTTTAACCTTGTATAATGTAGGTAATTATATTTTCTTTCATTTATCTTTCTAACAGTTGATTGAAATTAATTTTTTTCCATACTCTGGTAGAGAATCCTTTGAAAACAAATTAGAATTTCATAGTTATGCTTGCTTTTCATTGATTTTATTCTTATTTAAAATATTACTTTTAAGAATAGCAATGATAGGCTGGGCGCGGTGCCTCATGCCTGTAATCCCAGCACTTTGGGAGGCCGAGGAGGGCCGATCACCTGAGGTCGGGAGTTTGAGACCAGCCTGACCAACGTGGAGAAACCCCGTCTCTACTAAAAATACAAAATTAGCCGGGCGTGGTGGCGCATGCCTGTAATCCCAGCTACTCAGGAGTCTGAGGCAGGAGAATAGCTTGAACTCGGGGACCAGAGGTTGCAGTGAGCCAAGATCGTGCCGTTGCACTCCAGCCTGGGCAATAAGAGCAAAACTCTGTCTCAAAAAAAAAAAAAAAAGCAATGATAGTTTTAGCATTAGAATTCATATTAGTCTGATTTACTTCCTTCAGTTATTTGTGAGTCTTCACTATATTAGAAGTTCATAATTCCCTACCATTGCTTTCTCTTTCTCCCCAGGTATCTGGGCAGCCGTTGAGTCCCTCAGCCCAGCAGGCTCAGCAGGGGCTCAGCCCCTCCCACATCCAGGGCAGCTCTTCCACACAGGGGCAGGCCCTGCAGCAGCAGCAGCAGCAGAGTTCCTCTGTGCAGCACACGTACCTGCCCAGTGCGTGGAATTCCTTCCGTGGCTATTGTAAGTAAGAAGGGACGATGCCGTGTCGGTCAGGGGTGGGAGATCTCCAGCCATGTGTCATAATTTATTCAGCTTATGATAGATTTTTAGACGATGCCGTGTCGGTCAGAGTGGGAGATCTCCAGCCATGTGTCATACTTTATTCAGCTTATGATACATTTTTAAAGTATCTATTGACCGTTTTGTACACTCTCTAGTGCATGTACTTCAATGAGTTTCATGACAAAACTCAAGGTGTAGCATTCTGATTTCACGGAGCTACCCTGATAGGACATTTTTGAAACGCCAGGTATATCGCTGGAGGAAGCATAGCTATGTAATTAAATGGTAAGGTAGATGGATATAGGCTATGTTGAGTCGTCCCTTCCACCAATATTTGTAGAATGCCTGTGTATCAATCACTGTCCTAGACCCTGGCCATACCAAGAATAATATTCTCATTAGTATCAGTAACACCACACAGCAATAATGTTAACCAACTTTCATTAAGCTCTTACTATATGGCCAGGAATGATTCCGTACCATATATATCACAGTATTCACAACAACCTATGAGATAAGTACAATTGTTATTTGCGTTTTATAGACAAGGCAATTTCCACACACTCACTTTTCCAAGAGCTAGTAAACAGAGGATTGGAGCCCAGGCAGTTTGGCTTCAGAGTGTACACTCTACACCACCCCACTGTGCTGCTGACCGTCATCTAGTAAAGGAGAGAGATATGAGTGGTTGATTCCAAAACCCTGAGATTCGTGCTATGGAAACAGTAACAGGCTGGCTGACAGGTCGGAGTAGGTGAACCCCTTGGTGGGGAAACAGCTTTGAGTTGCAGGCCAGGAAGTATGAGACCTTTGTCATGGAAGGTGTGGAAGGAGTAGCAGACGTAACAGACCTCAGCAGTAGAAACTAGGAGGAATAGGTGCTGAGAAGGGAAAGGGTCAGTATTGATCTTTCTTCTACTGTTGATTTATTTTGGGGGGGCCCGTCTTTGTCATGATTGATCCTTGGCTATGTTACATAGATTTGCTGTGGAGTCAGGCTCAAACTCTACCATCTAGTTAATTTTTACAGTCAATATTCTTTTTTTTTTTTTTTTGAGATGGGGTCTCACTCTGTCGCCCAGGCTGGAGTGCAGTGGCACAATCTTGGCTCACTGCAAGCTCCGCCTCCTGGGTTCAAGCATTTCTCCTGCCTCAGCCTCCCGAGGAGCTGGGATTACAGGCACGGGCCACCAAGCCCAGCTAATTTTTGTATTTTTAGTAGAGACGGGGTTTCACAGTGTTGGCCAGGCTGGTCTCGAACTCCTGACCTCAGGTGATCCGCCCACCTTAGCCTTCCAAAGTGCTGGGATTACAGGCATGAGCCACTGCGCCCGGCCACAATCTGTACTCTTAAACACTGGACGTCACAACGAGGGCTGGGTCTAGTTTCCACTCAGGGAAGGATTCTCTTACCACTAGAATCTGGTGAATAGACTGACCTCTGTACTCAGTATAATTTCTGTGAAAGAAAGTGAAGTGGGCTGGGTGTTGTGGATCGTGCCTGCAATCCCAGCACTTTGGAGACCAAGGTGGGCGGATCACTTGAGGTCAGGAGTTTGAGACCAGCCTGGCCAACATGGTGAAACCCCCATCTCTACTAAAAATACAAAAAACTTTAGCCAGGTGTGGTGGTGGGTGGCTGTAATCTCAGCTACTCAGGAGGCTGAGGCAGAAAGATCGTGCCGCTGCCCTCCAGCCTGGGTGATAGAGCGAGACTCCATCTCAAAAAAGAAAAAAAAAGTGGAGTGATGAAGATACTCATGGTAAAAATAGGATGAGCTAGCATTCTAACCTGTAAAAAAGATTCTGGGACTGAAATTTATTAGGGAAAAATATAAAAATATACAAAAGTAGAGAGAGTGTAACAAACCATCCTGTACCCATTGTCCAGCCTCCGCAGTTACCAACTTACACCCAACCTTGTCTCATATATGCGCCAATCATTATCTCCCATCCTCCAACTGGATAATGATCCATCATATCACCTCATCCATAAATATTTTGGTATATCTCTAAAAGAAAAAGACTATTTGAGATCGGGTTTTGCTCTGTCTTCCAGGCTGGAGAATGCAGTGGCGTGATCATGGCTCACTGCAGCCTTGGCCTGGACTCAAGTGATCCACCCACTTTGGCCTCCCCAAGTGCTGGGTTTACAGATGTGAGCCACCATGTGTAGTCTAATTTTAAAACAATTTTTTAGAGTGAAGATCTCACTACATTGCTAAGTTGATCTCAAACTCCTGGGCTCAAGTGATCCTCCCGCCTTGGGCTCCCAAAGTGCTGGTATTACAGGCATAAGCCATCATGCTCAGCTGAAAAAAACTATTTTTTAAAAGCACAACTCCATACAACATTGTCACACCTAAAAAGAAATGACAGTAATTTTTCTTTATTTATTTTTTAAGAGAGGGGGTCTTGTCTATCACCCAGTCTGGAATACAGAGATGTCATTACAGCTCACTGCAGCCTCCAACTCCTTGGCTCAAGCCATTCTCCTGCCCTAGCCTCCCAGTAGCTAGGACTACAGGCACATACCACCATGCTTTGCCAATTTTTTTTCCTTTAAATTTTTCGGTAGAGATGAGATCTCGCTGTGTTGCCCAGGCTGGTTTTGAAACTTCTGGGCTCAAGTGATCTTCCTATCTTGGCCTCCCAAAGTGCTAGGATGATAGGCGTGAGCCCCTGTGCCCAGCCAACAGTAATTCTTTAATACCCACAAATACATTTAAAATGCCCAGTCAGGGTTTTTATATTTCTATGATTGTCTCAGAAATTTTTTAAAAAATAGTTTGTTTACTCAGCCAGGCTCAGTGGCTTACGCCTGTAATCCCAGCACTTTGGGAGGCCGAGGCAGGCAGATCACGAGGTCAGGAGTTCAAGACCAGCCTCTCCAACATAGTGAAACCTCGTCTGTACTAAAAATACAAAAATTAACTGGGCATGGTAGTGCTCACCTGTAGTCCCAGTTACTCAGGAGGCTGAGGCAGGAGAATCGCTTGAACCCAGGAGGTGAAGGTTGTGGTGCGCCGAGATCACGCCACTGCACTCCAGCCCAGGCATCAGAGCGAGACTCCATCTCAAACCAAAAAAGTTGGTTTACTCATATTGGGTTCCAAATAAGGGCCATACATTGCAATTGATGATGACTTTTGAGTTTCTTTTAATGTATGTGTTCACTATTTTAAGTTATAATTTCTGTGTTGAGGAAACCGGGTCGTTTGTGCTGTGTTCCGCATTCTGGATTTTGCTGGTGGGATTCCCATGTTACCGTGCAGTGAATATGTGCTCTTCTGTTCCTTTCATTTCCTGTAGACTGGCAATTCGAGCTACAGGCTTGCTCAGGTGCAGTTTGTTTTTTGCCTCCTGATACTTCATAGCTGGTGTGTGTACTTCTATCAAGAGCACATAATGTCAGGTGTCTCTCTTTTTGTGATGTTAGCAGCCATCAGTGTTTATTCCTTAGCTCCATTATTTCATTAGGGCTTGCAAAGTTGTGATATTCTTTTTTTTTTGAGATGGAGTCTTGCTTTGTCACTCAGGCCTAGAGTGCAGTGGTGCGATCTTGGTTCACTGCAACCTGCCTCCCAGGTTCAAGTGATTTTCCTGCCTCAGCCTCCCAAGTAGCTGGGACTACAGGCACCTGCCACCTTGCTTGGCTAATTTTTGTATTTTTAGTGGGGATGGGATTTCACCATGTTGGCCAGGCTGGTCTCGAACTCCTGACCTCAAGTGATCTGCCTGCCTGGGCCTCCCAAAGTGCTGGGATTACAGGCGTGAGTCCCTGTGCCTGGCCATAATTCTAGCACCTTATTCATTAATTAGCTAGAAAACTTTTATAAAGAAAAAAATTTTACCTTAACTACCAAGTTTCTTTCAGGTACAATTTGTACAAGAAAGGCAGGATAAATGCTTTAAATACCTGATTCATTTCCTTTGTTTACCAGTTTTCACAAAATGAATTGATTTCTTATGCTATCCAAGGTGATAGGGGTGTGTGTGCACGTCTTAGTGTGGTTTTGTACCCGTGGATTTCAACACCTGGTGTGTTTCAGCCCATTGCAGCTGTGATCCTTACCGATGCTCAAGTGATCCCCTCTCTGGCTTGTGGGAGCCCCTTCTAACTGGCTCCTGCATTACTCCCACATGACCCGATAGCCTTTCGTCACATCTTGTGTGCTGGGAAGACACAGTGCCCCACAATTGTCTCACAAGCTTTCTGCCCAGGTCTGGAATCAGCCATTTTCCCAAGAAAGTCTCATTCTTTTAGTAGAAAATATTATTTATCAACAAGATGCTAGGGTTGGCTTTATTTTTAATGTGCTCTAATAACACTGGTGGTGAAATAAAATTCAAGTTGGGTTAAATTATGAGAGCCAAGTGTGGATACATTTGTGTCACAAATTCAAATCTGAATATAAAAGATGAAAATATTGATTTAAAAGGTAACTCTTTTTGACTTATTTCAAGGTTTTAAAAATTGTTGAGTATTTGTCTTTGTGGATACTGAGAAGCCACATTTGAAGGGGAATGCACTGATTGTCTCTGACACTGGGTTGCTGCGTACCAGTCTCTTCTCAATTTGTAGCAGAGAAATCATATCATTGTAAGACTCTCGTGGCAAGCACATCAGTGGGGACTGTGGCTACTGGTTATGTTTTTGTTTCTAAGATTTGTGTTAAAATCTGAGACCACTGAACTATGAATATTTCCTGTTTTTTAGCATCTGAGATTCAAATGATGACCCTTCCCCCAGGTCAGTTTGTGATTACAGACAGTGGTGTGGCAACTCCAGTTACTACTGGCCAGGTGAAGGCGGTTACTCCGGTAAGCTGCGCTACTCGGTCGGGTTTTTCCTTTCCAACCTGTGGTGCTGTATATTCTTATCACCACTTATCTTTTAATGATTGGCTTACTCTGTTTTCTCACAGTAGTTGATGAATTCTTTGAAAGCTGGGTCTTGGGTCTTATCGCTTTATCCTCAGTGCCCTATCCAGGAGACTAGGATATAGCAAATGCTCAATAAATATCTGTTTAATTAATAACTGTAATGGTTCTAGCTCCATCACTATCAGCCCTTTTTTTTTTTTTTTTTTTTTTGAGACAGAGTCTCGCTGTGTCGCCAGGCTGGAGTGCAGTGGTGCAGTCTTGGCTCACCTGCAACCTCCACCTCCTGGGTTCAAGCGATTCTCCTGCCTCAGCCTCCAGGGTGGCTGGGATTACAAGCATGCACCACCACACCCAGCTAATTTTTGTATTTTTAGTAGAGACGGGGTTTCACCATGTTGGCCAGGATGGTCTCAATCTCCTGACCTCATGATCCGCCCACCTCGGCCTCCCAAAGTGCTGGGATTGTAGGCGTGAGCCACCGTGCCCGGCCCTTATGAGCGTTTTTATATACTTCTTGGAAAGATTAAGTCCTCAAGACAATTGGCCCTCAACTGGGTTGGGAGAGAATAATATAATGAATCAATTATGGAGCTGTATTAAACATTTCACCCACCTGAAGGTGAAAAACATTGCCTTAAATTATCTAAGTTGGGCAGCTACAATGTTGATTGTGTCTCCTTCTTCTGTTTTTATCTTCACTGGTTTGTTCTGGCCTGCCTCTTAAGTTATGAGAAGACAGAGTACCGAGGCCACGGTGAAACCCTGTCTCTACTAAAAATACAAGAATTAGGTGGGTGTGGGGGTGCATCCCTATAATCCCAGCTACTTGGGAGGCTGAAGCATGAGAATTGCTTGAACCTGGGAGGCGGAGGTTGCAGTGAGCCGAGATCATGCCACTGCACTCCAGCCTGGGCAACAGAGTGAGACTCTGTCTCAGAAAAGAAAAAAAAGAAAAATACTCCTGGGTGGATACATTCTGGAGATCTTGTGTACAGCATGCTAGCTGTGTTCATAATGTATCGTATACTTGAAAACTGTTAGCATAGATAATGTTTTTTGCCACAAAATAAAATGGTAAGTGCATGAGTTGATGGATATGTTAATCAGGCTGTTTGGTTTAATTATATCTTAATAAAGCTAGAAGAAAAAAAAAGAAAAATGCTCTTCAATGGCTAGCAATATTGAGATATTACCAAGGGAAGATTTTCTTAAGAGGTTTCAGAGGATAGCTAGCTAGTCCTGTGGTCTCAAAACCCTGATTTTTTTTTCTTTCTTTTTTTTTTTAGTATACGGAGAGCTCGCCTGTTTCTCAGCACACACAGTCACTTTAACTAGACTTAGGAGAGAGATGCAAATCCAGAGTAACACTATTCATTGTCAGGGAAAACAGTAACGAATGTGAAATGGGATCATCACGCTGGCATGACCAGGACATTTTTTGTTCCCTGTACGACCCATTGACTCTGATCTTTTTCTGGCCTGGAACTCATTTGAGAATGGTTTCAGCCAAGCTTGTTTCTCTCCCCTGCCACAGTGTACATGCACACTCATTTGATGTACAGTTTTGGGGGTTCATGCATTTTTTGCAGGCGACCTATGGACCCCTCTAGGAGTCAATGGACCCTAGGTTGAGAAACAGCGCCCCCCCCCACACATGGAAAAAACAATCACGATCAGAACGTTGCCTGGTGGGGGTGAACTCAGAACATCTGGCCCTAGTGGAATCGAGTGGGTATTTGGTGATGGCTCTTTTCTGGGCAGTGCAGACAGGCTAGTGCCTGACAGTCTCTCTGTGACGTCTCTTTTCCTCTGTTCTGTAGCTGACCAACCCTCCTTCTGACTGACAGACACATTTCTTTAAAAATGTTAATGTAACAAAATAGCCAGCTACAGGTCTCTGAAGAAGTTTTCATGATGAGGGGAAAAATAAGAAAACAAAGACAATGTGTAAGTTTTCATAAAGCTACATTTATTCAGTGTAAGGGATTTCATTCTGAGATCCTGTCATTCCTGTGCTCTTGAGTGTTAAAATCTCTATTTGATGGTAGCGTGTTTTAAATGACCTTACTTGACAAAATACAATTTGGGAACCATTTATTATTATTATTATTATTATTGTTATTATTATTCTGAGACAGAGGTTTGCTCTTGTTGCCCAGGCTAGAGTGCAATGGCACGATCTCGGCTCACTGCAACCTCTGCCTCCCGGGTTCAAGCAATTCTCCTGTCTCAGCCTCCCAAGTAGCTGGGATTACAGGCATGCACCACCACGCCCAGCTAATTTTTTTTTTTGTAATTTTAGTAGAGATGGGGTTTCTTTATATTGGTCAGGCTGGTCTCGAACTCCTGACCTCAGGTGATCCGCCCACCTTGGCCTCCCAAAGTGCTGGGGTTACAGGCGTGAGCCACCATGCCCGGCCTCCATTTATTATTTTTTAAAATTTTGCTGGTCTTTTGAAATTCTGAACTCTGAGAACATTGATCTTGACTACCTGTCTTCAGGGTCATTCTGCCTCTTCAAGGAGACTTTAAATATCTCTTCTTGGATCCATTCTGTATTAATCTTAAGATCGAATGGCCAGTCAACTGTCTTTTCTGAATGTGTAAATTCTTAGGAGCATTGCAACAGCACGTTTTCTTTGCCACGTCGAATGTTACCACCATGATGCAAATTACTGTACCTGAAGTTGTTCACTCTAGCATTTGGTGAAACTGCTAAGGTGCTCCTTTAAGGAGCTTACCTTTGTAGTCAATTATTGTGACTGATCCACCCTCTCTAAAGGACCTAGGTAAAGTATCTCTCATAGATGCCTATTTTGGGTCCCTTGTGACATTTCTTCGCATCTCTCTCCTTCGCTAGTAGCTTCATCCTCCCTTTAAGGCCCCAGGTTTTTAAACATCCTTTTCTTCTTCCTTAAGGGTCATTATGTGTTATCAGAAAGTCAACCAGAATTGGAGGAAAAGCAAACTTCCGCCCTCTCTGGTGGAGTCCAGGTCCAGCCACCTGCACACAGTGACTCCTTGGATCCCCAGACCACCAGCCAACAGCAGACCACACAGTACATCATCACCACCACCACCAATGGGAACGGAAGCAGCGAAGTGCACATCACCAAACCATGACTTCCGCCCTGGAGCTCGAATCCAGCACCCACCTCATGTCTGTTCTCATAAGTCTGAAAGCTCTGACACTTAGAGCTCTTTTGTAAGATTTATTATTCACTCAAGAGTCTGGAAACGACAGTTTTGTCTCTCATCCATCCACTGGGGTTTATTTTGCCAAGGTCATCTTTATCAAATTGACTCTTCAAACCCTTCGTTTTTTGCCACGGAACGGAGATCTTTCAGGGGAAAGTAGATTTCGAGATGGAGAGAATTTGCCTTGCTCTTGAGTTGGTCTTTTAACACACTGACAAGCCTTACTTTTCCTTTGTGGAAATATTAAGTGGCGTATTGTGTTCATACCAAAGGTGGAGATAGGATGTGCCAAGTCCATAGTTACTGGACTTCTTATTCCAAGCCGTGGCACCGAAGGAGAAGGGGCATTTTGTGGGTGTGTATTAGGTCTGAACTGCTTTGTCTTGTTTTAGTTTTCAGTAATTTAACAAAGGGAGCTTGTTGAATAAGAAAATGAAAATGATGAAACAAAAGTTTTGACAGTGACGTTCTGAGGCAAAAACTGTCATCTAAATTTTTCTTGCTGATTTTTTTTTAACTTCCCTATTTTAGAAAACTGTTGTTAGGCTGTTGGTAGTGCTTTCCACAGATGCTGGTCCTCAGTGGATTAGGTCAGAAGCTCATGTTCTGATAGTTCTTCATTATTTCACAAAGGTGGACTCCCTGAAAGACAAAGGTCTGCTTGATGTCAGCAAAATCTAAACCCCTGCATTAAAACTTTGCCTCCCATTCTCTGGTTGTGGTGGTGGTAAGAAGGAGATATTGGTATCAAGAAAAATTACCAAAACTAGATAGAGAGAGAGAGAAGAGAGAGAATTGAAATTTTGTTCTGCCTTGCAGGATCCATTTATCATTCATTGGTAAAAGATATATTCCTTGACCAAGTGTACATTTAACTCTTGCTGACAGTGTTCAGTGTATTTTAGTACTTTTAATGCTGTCTTAAAATGAACATTCTTTAAAGTTGGATGGAAAGCTGGCATTTCTTATTTCTTAACACTTTTAACTTTAAACATATTGTAACTCATCTGGACTTTTTAATAAGATGATCAACTTCACACTTAGGGAAAAAGTTAAAATGTGAGGAAAACTTATAATAAAGTAGTTATAAGGGATCTGGAAGAAATCCAGTCTTTATGAATATACTATTAGTTGGGCATTAAAAAATCAGTATACATTTTATCAACTTTTTGTGACATGCTAACACGTTTTTAGAATAATTATTGCATAGTAGAATTTATTACTCCAGAACAGAAAGACCTTACTTCATTTCAAATGAAGTTAATTAATTTACATTTCTGGGTAAAAACTGGTTCTATAAATTAAGTAGAGTAGCTTCTTCATGATAAAGACAGTTTCTGAAAAGTGAACAGTTCTGTTAAAAGAACTTTACTGATGGGTAGATTTCGCACTTTATTTCTGAGACCGCGTTCGTATAGCTATTCCTCAATGTTTGAGTATGAAGAGAACTTGAGAAAGTTACTTCATAAATACACGGAAACTGAAAATGGTCTCTCTGTCTTTGGGAGAAAGCTATTCAACAGAAAATATTGACCCTGCATTACAAAATACAGACGCGGGTTCCCTAAGTCCCACAGTGTAATGATTACAAATATCCTAGTGTCCTGTCCAGAAAGCCTTTCTAGGGGAAGAATAGTAGAATTTTCCAAAGGTCCAGTTTTAGCTTTTATAACTGAAATCTGGCCCTGTTACGTTCTTTTTAATTTGAACCATAAGGTATCTTCCCTCCCCTCAGGAATAACTTATTGGAAAACTGAAAAGAATCACTGAATGGAATGTTCATTTTATGGCAGTTATTTTAAGTTTTAAAATACACAGAGGAAAACAGTGTGGAAGGACCTCTTTGTTGCTTTCCCTTCTAAGTTTTCTTCTTCTTCTTTGGTCCTTATGTGAAATAAAGACTCTCAAACTAATTTGTACATTATCAGCCAGAGATGCGGATGGCAGTTGAGCCAAGTCACGTGGCTTTCAGATCAGGTATTCTGCACATTCGTTCCAAGGTCATAGATTTGCAAAAGGACCTGGATTGATGGTAAATGATGAGCCATCAGAAAACTAAATTTGGAAAACATGTATGTAGCCAGTGTGGATATTGTGGCCTCTCTCAAGACACATTGACACTGTAGACTTCATTCAGTGCAGTGTGAGTATTTTGGAGTAGGTTGGATGTAGATTTTGTTTTTATTGTTGATTTGTACCGACAGAAATAGACATTTCATCATGTAAAATTCCTGTTTTTCTGGAAAAACCTATTGTTTTTGATCTTCTTGTTTTCTGACTCGGAAGTATCCTTTCAAAAAACTCTTAAGATATCTAGGTCTAAAAAGCACTTCGTGAGATGCTGAAGCTGACCCACTGGTTGAAAATGTTGACCCTATCCTGTTATTTAAATGTGAACATTTATTGTACATTCAGTGAGTTATAGTGTTAATAGTCTTGTGCTATGCAGCAGGTGTAAAAATTAATAAATATATTTTTTAATAAGCCTGTTTGTATGCGTGAAGCTACAAGAGCTATTTTTTTTTTCTTTTAAGAATTACAACTTCTGGTTTCCAGCGTGGCATGCACGAAGCACGGAAGTTGTTTCTCCATCCTAGCAGTAAGTAAGAAGCTGAGCAAGTGGAAAGATCAGCATCTCTCCTTAGATCCGTCAGAAAGTTGAGCTCACAGGACAAACTGCTGTCCCCAAAATTGGAAAGACAAACAGGCAAATACAGAGAATCATAGCTTATAGAACAGAAACCCGTGAGAAAAAGATCCATGCGCAGTAACCTCTGTGAGAACCAGTGCCAGGTTAGGAAAATGTGAACTCTATTTGACGAATTGCTGCAGGCTTAGGGTGGAGAGCTCCGAGAACTTAAAAACTCCAGGGAACTCAGTCACTGGAGGGGGGTCAAGGGAGACCCACACTTTTATGAGTTTTATCCCCAGGAGCTTGACTAGGTCCTCACAGTGAAATTCGGAGAAAAATCCCCACATGTTTCCAGCAGAGGAAGGGGAGAAGGAACCATTTTGAAATACTCCAGAGTAGGCCGGGCGCGGTGGCTCACGCCTGTAATCCCAGCACTTTGGGAGGCCGAGGCAGGCGGATCACGAGGTCAGGAGATCCAGACCATCCTGGCTAACATGGTGAAACCCCGTCTCTACTAAAAAAAAAAAATACAAAAATTTAGCCGGGCCTGGTGGCCGGCGCCTGTAGTCCTAGCTATTCGGGAGGCTGAGGCAGGAGAATGGTGTGAACCCGGGAGACGGAGCTTGCAGTGAGCCAAGATCGCGCCATTGCACTCCATCCTGGGTGATAGAGCAAGACTCTGTCTCAAAAAAAAAGAAAAAAAAGAAATACTCCAGAGCTTTCTGATCTTTCTATTGTAACAAACACCTAACCTGCTGAAGTTATAGCAGAACCTCAGTCACCTGGAGGAAGGGAAATACCCAAACCCAGCTCATTCTAGCCATCGTCCCTCATCTAAGACGGGATAACCGCATAGCACTCGTGAAGGACACAGTCCAGAGGCACAGGGTCACCAGAACACTGAGGCCTCATTTAGGAATACAGAATGCTTCCCCCACCCCAACACCTTACCACCACATTGCTCAAGGCCTGCTTACAGAAATTCTCTCTATCTGGCACATCATAACCAGCTATCAAGAAAAACATTACAAGGCATACTAAGAGGCAAAAGACACAAGTTTGAATAAAGAGAGCAAACATCAGACCCAGATTTAGATATGGCCCAGATGTTGGAATTCGCAGACTGGGAATTTAAAACAACTGTGATCAATATGAAAAGGGCTCTACTAGAGAAAGTAGACAACAAGCAATAACAAACAAACAATGTAAGGAGACATGGAAATCCTAAGAATGAGCTAAAATGCGAGAGATAAAAAATGAAGAATAGGCACGCAAGCTCACACCTGTAAACCCAACACTTTGGGAGGCTGAAGTGGGTGGATCATTTGAGGTCAGGCGTTCAAGACCAGCCTGGCCAACATGATGAAACCCTGCTTCTACTAAAAGTACAAAAATTAGCCAGGCGTGGTGGTGGGCCCCTGTAATCCCAGCTACTCGGGAGGCTGAAGTGGAAGAATCGCTTCAACCTGGGAGGTGGAGGTTGCAGTGAGCCGAGATTGCGCCTCTGCACTCCAGCCTGGCGACAGAGCAAGACTCCACCTCAAAAAAAAAAAAAAAAAAAAAAAATTCCTAAGAAAGAATCGCTGAGTTTGAGGATATCTCAATAGAAACCTCTATAACTGAAAGACAATATCCAAAAACTGAGATGACGTAAAAAAGGTATAACTATGCCTCATGGGAATACTAGAAGAAGACAGAGAAAGGAACAGAAGAAATATTTGAAGCAATAATGATTGATAATTCCCCAAATCAATATGGAACATGAAACCACAGATCCAGGAAGCTCAGAGGACATACAGGGTAAATGCAAAAAATCCTTCAAAACCAAAACACAAATGAACAAAAAATAACTTCTGAAACTGTGCACACAGGGAGAGAGTGGAATGAAATGTTTGAGGTGTTGAGAGAAAAAAGCAGACTAACCTAGAATGCTGTACCCCATGAAATTATCCTCCAAAAGTAAAGGGGATTTGTTGCCAGTAGACCTGCCTTGAAGAGAATGTTAAAAGAAGAGAAGTTTTTCAGAGAGAAGAAAAATGATAAAAGTCAGAACCTCAGATCTACTTAAAGAAAGAGCATCATTATTACCTTTAATAACTAAAGGTAAAAGAAAAATCTTGCTTTTTCTCATTCTTCATTGATTTATTTTTCTTTTTACTTTTTTGAGACAGGGTTTCACTGTCGCCCAGGCTGGAGCGCAGTGGTGCAATCACAGCCCACCGCAGCCTTGATCTCCCTGGCTCAAGCGATTCTCCCACCTGAGTCTCCTGAGTAGCTGGGACTACAGGCACGTGCCACCACACCTGGCTAATTTTTTGTATTTATTTTAGTAGAAATGGGGTTTTGCCATATTGCCCAGGCTGGTCTCGAATTCCTGGGCTCAAGCGATCCACCCATTTCAGCCTCTCAAAGTGCTGGGATTACAGGCATGAGCCGTTGTGCCTGGCCTGTTCATTGATCTAACACATGACAGTTTGTTCAAAATAATAGCAATGATGTATACTAATATATCTGTATATATGTTCATATGTAAGTGAAATGAATGATGGCAATGATATAAGGGATGGGGGAGTGGGAGGGAGGAATTAGGATTATTTCATTATAAGATGTGCACGCTATGGCCGGGTGAGGTGGTTCACACCTGTAATCCTAGTGCTTTGGGAGGCCAAGGCAGGCAGATCACCTGAGGTCAGGAGTTTGAGACCAGCCTGACCAAAATACAGAATCATCTGGGCATGGTGGTGCATGCCTGTAATGTCAGCTATTCAGAAGGCTGAGGCAGGAGAATCTCTTGAACCCAGGAGGCGGAGGTTGTGGTGAGCCGAGATCATGCCATTGCACTGCAGCCTGGGCAACAAGACCAAAACTCCATCTCAAAGAAAGAAAGAAAAAAAAGATATGCACACTATCAGTGAAGTGGGATAGTGTTATGTGAAAATGTACTTGAATTAATTGCAAACTCTAGAGCAACCACTAAAAAGTAAAAAAAAAAAAAAAAAAAAAGTATTGCTGATATTCTAAGAAAGTTAGGAAAATAGGAAAATAGAATCATATAAAATGTTCAGTTAGAACCACAAAAGAGTTTAGGTGTGGTGCCTCACACCTGTAATCCTAGCACTTTGGAAGGTTGAGGTGGGAGGATCATTTAAAGCCAGGAGTTCAAGACCAGCTCAGGCAACATAGTGAGACTATCTTTAAAGAAAATAAAAATATATATTAGCAGGGTGTGGTGACATGTGCCTATAATCCTAGCTACTTAGGAGGGTGAGGCAAGAAGATCACTTGAGTCCCAGAGTTTGAGGCTGCAGTGAGCTATATTGTGCCACTGCATTCCAGCCTGGGTGGCAGAGTGAGACCCTATCTCAAAAACAAGAGGCAGAAAAGGAGTGGAAGACAATATAGGAGCAAAGAACAAGGGAACACATAGAAAACAGGAACAAATATAGTCAGTATTAATTCAAATATAGTCAATGTTAACCCAAATATATCAATAATCACTTTGAACATCAGTGTTCAAATACACCGGTTAAAAGAGATTATCAGGCTGGATCAAGAAACAAGACCCAACTATACTTTGTCTATGAGAAAACCACTTTAAATATAATGACATGTAGGTTAAAAACAAATGGATGGAGAAAGATACACCATGCTAACACTAATCAAAGAAAGTGGGAGTAGCTATATTAATTTCAGACAGCAGACTTCAGACAAAGTTATCAGGGATAAAGTGGAGGCATTGTATAATGATAAAGGGGTCAGTTCTCCAAGAGAACATAAGAACCCTTAATGGGTAAGTGCTTAGCAACAGAGCATCAAAACATGTAAAGCAAAATCAGAAGTACAAGGAGAAAGAGAGGGTCATTGGTCTCCAACTATAATGGTGGAATCATCTCTCAGAAATGTACAGATCGAGCAGGCAGAAAATCAGTAAGGACATAGTTACGCTCAACACAAAGATCAATGGGAAATAAGATCTATAGACTGCTTCTTCTAATAATAGAGTGCATGTTGTTACCAAGCATATGGAACACTAACCAGCATAGGACACATTCTGGGGCATAAAATACACTTAACAAACTTAAAAGAACACATATCATACAATGTCTGCTCTTATACCACAATGGTATTAAACTAGAAATAAAAAAGACAACTGTAAATTTTCAAAAGACTTGCTGATTAAACACACTTCTTTATAACACATGAACCAAAAAAGACATCTCACATTAAAAAATATTGTGGGCCAGGCACAGTGGCTCATACTTCTTATCCCAGCACTCTGGGTGGCTGAGGCAAGAGGATCATTTGAGACCAGCATGGGCGACATAGTAAGACCCCATTTCTACAAAAAATAATTTTTTAAAATTAGCAGAGCACAGTGGTCCCAACTACTTGGGAGCCTGGGAGGTCAAGGTTGCAGTGAGCTGTGATTGTGCCACTGTGCTCCAGGCTGGGTGACAGAGTGAGACTTTGCCTCCAGAATTTTTGTTTTAAACTAAATAAGAATAAAACATAAAAATGTTTGGGATGTTGTACTGAGAGGGAAATTTTATTATTGAACGCATATGGTAGAAAATAATGATCTAGGCTGGGCCCAGTGGCTCACGCCTGTAATCCCAGCACTTTGGGAGGCCGACCGAGGTGGGCCGATCACGAGGTCAGGCGATCGAGACCATCCTGGCCAACACGGTGAAACCCCCCTCTCTACTAAAAGTACAAAAAATTACCCGGGCGTGGTGGCGGGCGCCTGTAGTCCCAGGTACTCGGGAGGCTGAGGCAGGAGAATGGCGTGAACCCGGGAGGCGGAGCTTGCAGCGGAGATCGCGAGGGAGGGAGGGAGGGAGGGAAGAGAGGGAGGGAGGGAGGGAATGATCTGAAATCAATTGTCTGAAGTTCCACCTTAGGAAACTAGAAAAAGAGGAAATCCAAAATAAATATAAGAAAATAAATAAAAATTAGAGCAGAAATCAAATTGAAAACAAGAAATCAATAAAGAAAATAAATGAAACAAAAATCTGCTTCTTTGAGAAGATCAATAAAATTGATGTATCCAGCCATGCTAAGAAAAAAGACTGAAATTACTAATATCAGAAATATCTAGGCCGGGCACGGTGGCTTACCCCTGTAATCCTAGCACTTTGGGAGGCTGAGGCAGGTGGATCACCTGAGGTCAGGAGTTTGAGACCAGACTAGCCAACGTAGTGAAACCCCGTCTCTACTAAAAATGCAAAACTTAGCCGGATGTGGTGGCAGGTTCCTGTAATCCCAGCTACTCGGGAGGGTGAGGCAGGAGAATCGCTTGAACCCGAGAGGCAGAGGTTGTAGTCAGCTGAGATTTTGCCACTGCACTCCAGCCTGGGGCACAGAGTGAGACTTCGTCTCAAAAAAGAAAAAAATATATATATTAGGGGACTTCACTACAGATCCCATGGACATGCAAAGGCTAATAAAGGAATACTATTCGAACTGTATGCGTGCAAATTTGGCAACCTAGATGAAATAGACCAATTTCTTAAAAGATATAGTCTGCCAAAACTCATAGAAGAGAAATAAACAATTGAACAGGCATATATATTTCATATATACACACATACATATACATATGTACATATATACACACATATATACATATGCACATATATACATATATACACATACATACACATATATACATATATATTTCATATATACACACATACATATACATATGTACATATATACACACATATATACATATGCACATATATACATATATACACATACATACACATATATACATATATATTTCATATATATATATGAAATAAATTGAATCAATAATTAACCTTTCAAAACACAAAGTACCAGGCCAGACGTGTTCACTGGTGAATTCTACCGAACACTTAAAGAAGAAATTATACCAATTATCTCCAATCTTTTTCATAAGATAGAAGCAGAGAGAATACATCTTTTTAAAAAGTTTTTAGTTTATTCATCTTGTGAAAAATCCCCAGTGGCTGCAGATGGCATCACCTTTACTCCTTCAGCTTTTTGCTAGCACCAGCACTGGCCTTTGCAATTCCCCTAACTTCCTTCACTCTGTTCTTGTGTTCCTTTCATTGCTTTCTCGAGGTCTTTTCCTTCTCATACAGGCCATGTCTTGCAAGTCTATGTTTGAGTTTATTTTTCTTTGCATAATCCAAGGAATCATAAAGCATGCCAAAGCCAGTTGTCTTGCCACCACCAAAATGAGTTCTGAATCCAAATACAGAGATGACAGCTGGTGTGGTCTTGCACATTTTGGCTAGTTTCTCCCGAATTTCTGTCTTAGGCCTATTGCCTTCCTGGGGTGAAGGACATCAATGAGCATTTGTTTCCTCTGAAGTAGTCGGTTGGTCATGAACTTTCTAGTTTGAGCAGTTACTGTATGGTTCATGATGGCGGTCTATCCTCAGACAGCCAGGGAGGAAAAGAGGATCTTAACTCATTCTGTGAGGGCAGCATCACCCTAATACTAAAATTGGACAAAGATATTACAAGAAAAAATACAGACCTATATAGCTCAAGAACATTGATGCCAAAGCCCTCAACAATGTATAAAAACAATTATATACCACAACCATGTGGGATTCATCCCAGGTATGCAAGGCTGGTTCAACATTTGAAAACAATTTAATGTAAAACACCATACCAACAGGCTAAGAAGAAATATCTCATGATATCAATGGACACAGAAAAACATTTCACAAAACTCTGAAACCCACGTATGATAAAAATCTCAAACTAGTAATAGAAGGACACTTTTTCTACTTGATAAAGAAGATCCACAAAAACCCTACAACAAACATCACACTTAATGGTGAGAAATTCAAAGCTTTCCTGCTAATATCAGGAACCAGACAAAGATGTTCCTTCTCACCACTGCTTTTTACCATTGTACCGGTAGTCCTAGCTAATGCAATGAGACAGGAAAAAAAAAAAATATATATATACACACACACACACACACACACACACACACACACACACACACACACACAGGCATACAGATTGGCAAGAAAAAATAAAACTGTCTCTGTTCACAGGTGACAGAAATCCAAAATATTAAAAAAAAAAACTGAACTAATAAGCAATTATAGCAAGGTTGCAGGGTGTAAGGTTAATTTAATTTTTTGAGACACAGTCTTGTTCTGTTGCCCAGGCTGGAATGCAATAGTATGATCTTGGCTCACAGAAAGCTCTGCCTCCTGGATTCAAGTAATTCTCCTGCCTCAGCCTCCGAAGTAACTGGGATTACAGGCACCCGCCACCATGCCTGGCTAATTTTTGTATTTTTAGTAAAGACAGGGTTTCACCATGTTAGCCAAGCTGGTCTTGAACTCCTGACCTCCAGTGATCCACCCACCTTGGCCTCCCAATGTGCTGGGATTACAGGTGTGAGCCACCCTGCCTGGCCAAGAATAAAAAAAAAATATCCCGGAACTAATAAGCAATTATAGCAAGGTTGCAGGGTATAAAGTTAATTTTAAAAAGTCAATCATATTCCTATATACCAGCAATGGACAAGTGGAAATTGAAAGGCAAAACACGATACCATTCACATTAGCACACCCAAAAATGAAATACTTAGGTATACATCTGAGAAAATATGCACAATATCTATATGGTGAAAACTACAAATCTGATGAAAGAAATCAATGAAGAACTAAATAAATGAAAGTATTCATGGATAAGAGGACTTAATAGTGTCTGGATGTCAGGTTTTCCCAATTTAATCTATAGATTCAATGTAATCCCAATCAAAATCCCGGCAAGTTACTTAGTGGATATCAACAGACTGACTTTAGAGTTTACATGGAGAAGCAAAAGACCCTCAATAGCCAACACATTATTAAAGGAGAACAACAAAGTTGAAAGACTGCAGTACCGGACTTCAAGACTTAATATAAAGCTACAGTAATCAAGACAATGTGATACTGGTGAAAGACAAGAACAGTGCAACAGTATAGAGAGCCCAGTAGCGGACCCAGATGAATACAGTCAAGTGATTTTTGACAAAGCAGGAAAGGCAATGTAGAAACGATAGCCTTTTCAAGAAGAAGAAATGGTGCTGGAGGCCAGGCATAGTGGCTCATGCCTGTGATCCCAGCACTTTGGGAGGTCAAGGTGAGTAGATTACTTGAGTCCAGGAGTTTGCAATCAGCTTGGGCAATGTGGCAAAACCCCATCTCTACAAAATAAACAAAAAACACTGCAAAATTAGCTGTGCATGGTGGCACATGCCTATAGTCCCAGCTACCTGGAAGGTAGAGACAGGAGGATTGCTTCAGCCTGGGAGGCAGAGGGTGCAGTGAGCTGAGCTGAGATCACACCAGTGCACTGCAGCCCTGGTGACAGAGTAAGACCCTATCTCAAAAACAAACAAACAAACAAACAAACAAAATTGGTGCTGGAACATATGGGGATCCACATGCAAAAAAAAATGAATCTAGACATGGACCTTACACTCTTCACAAAAAGTAACTCAAAATGGATTATAGGCCTAAATGTAAAACGCAAAACTATAAAACTAGAAGATAACATGGGAGACAACCTAGATGACTTTGGGTCTTGTGATAACTTATTAGATAGAACACCAAAGGCACAAAGAAATAATTGGTAGCCTGGAATTCATTAAAATTTAAAATTTCTGTCCTGAGAGAGAGACTGGAGAATGAAAAGATAAGCCACAGACTGGGAGAAAATATTTGTAAAAGACATACCTGATAAAGGACTGTTATCTAAAATATACAAAGAACAACGAAAACTCAACAATAGGAAAACTAAAAAATAGGCCAAAGTCCTTAAGAGACACCTCAGTAAAAAATATATAAAGATGGTAAAGAAGCATGTGAAAGAGGCTCTACGTCAGGGAAATGCAAATTAAAACAACGTGAGGCCAGGTGCAGTGGCTCATGCCTGTAATCCCAGCACTTTGGGAGGGTGGAGTGGGTGGATTGCTTGAGCCCAGGAATTAGGGTCCAGCTTGGGCAACATGGCGAAACCCCGTCTCTACAAAAAATAAAAATTAAAAACAAAAAAGAATACGAGACACCACTATGGAGCTATTGGAATGGGCAAAATTCAGAATACTGACAATACCAAGTGCTAGTGAGAATGAGAAGCAACAGGAACTCTCAGTCATTGCTGGTGTGAATGCAAAATGGTATAGCTGCTTTGGAAGGTAATTTGGCAATTGGCTTGATTCATAATTGCCAAAACCTGGAAACAATGAAGACGTCCTTCAGAAAGCGAATAGATAAAACTGTGGCGTATCTATTGGAATACCACAATGGAATGGGATATTATTCAGCACTAAAAAGAAACAGGAGCTATCAATTCATGAAAAGACATGGAGGAAACTTCAATGCCTGTTACTATGAGAAAGAAGCCAATCCGAAACGGCTACATACTATGTAATTCCAACTAGACATTCTGGAAAAAGGCAAAACTATAGACACAAAAAGATCAGCGGTTGCCAGCGATAGAGGAGAGGGAGAGATGAATATGCAGAGCACAGATGACTTTTAAGACAGTGAAATCACTCTGCATTATACTGTGATGGTGGGTAATGATGTATCAATGTAGGTTCATCAGTTCTTTTGTTTGTTTGAGACGGAGTCTCACTCTGTCGCCCAGGCTGGAGTGCAATGGCGTAATCTCGGCTCACTGCAACCTCTGCCTCCCGGGTTACAGCAATTCTCCTGCCTCAGCCTCCTGAGTAGCTAGGACTAACAGGTGCCCGCCACCACACCCAGCTAATTTTTGTATTTTTTAGTAGAGACGGGGTTTCACCACGTTGGCCAGGATGGTCTCGATCTCCTGACCTCGGGATCCGCCCGCCTCAGCCTCCCAAAGTGTTGGGATTATAGGCGTGAGCCACCAGGCCGGGCAGTGCTCATCCGTTCTAAGAAATGTACCACTCTGGTAGGGGATGTTGATTAAAGGGGAGGCGAAGCATGTGGGGAGGTGGGGCGGGGAGTATTTGGAAAATCTCTGATCTTTCTGCTCAATTTTGTTGTTAACTTTAAACTGCTCTAAAAAACAAAGTCAATCAAAAATTATAGTTTACATTGTTTTTACTCTTTTTCTCTTTCTGGTCTTGTCACAATCGCAACGTAAGGGAAATATCGGTGACAACTATGGAGTGATAGTCCACTGCCATTTATACGTGATCGTTTCTAATCCAAGAGCCTCTCAACAGTGTAACAGGAACTTAGGGCATTTGTGGAGCCAGCAGAGGAGCACAGATTGGGTGGTTTGGAAACCACTCTTTTCCAGGAAAGGAAGAACATTAGCTCGGCCGGTCGGCTTCTCTGGTTCCATCCACACAGAGAACTGAGGATGGTCTCTGCGCCACTGCTGGGAGTACCTGGAATAAGTAGTGTGAAGCCGTACTAAGCAAAACCCAGTGAATAAGAGGAAAGGGTCCTTGATATCTAACGAGAGGAACATGATGGAGTTTAACTTAAAATGTGATCCTTCGATGTGTTTACTTTCTTTCTGGACATCGAGGGCCCGGGGACGGGAAGGAGGAATGAAGGAACTCAGAGGCACAGGCTGAGGTCGCGTTCTACGCATGTCCTCAACTGTAAAATAGGCACTAATAGTGCACAGCTCACAGGGCTGCAGCACAAAGACGGTGGGTAGAAAGTGCTTAGCATAGGGCCTGGGGCAAGGTATGCTCTCTGCAAACCTCAGCTAATAGACGTGCCTTCGCTGATGAGCTATGGAACTTTGATTCGCGGTCAGGCAAACACAGGCACTATCTGGGGCCTCTGGAAGTTCCTACATCAGGTGAGA
>NW_012109086.1:430009-436589 GCF_000951045.1 Mandrillus leucophaeus
GGATGGGACCCCGGCTTGGGCCGGCCCGGCGCGGGATTTGCTGCAGAGTTGACGGGTTTGGAGCCGGCTGTTGCTCCGGAAGGACCCGAGGGTTTAGCTTCTGCACTGGGGAGGGTCCAGCGGGGAAAGTTAGACCAGGTGCTGAGGAAAAGCCAGTGATGAGAGGCCGACAGGCCTTCCTGGTCTAGTGAAGAGGTTCAGAACGCACCAAGACCTGGAAATCCTGGGCTTCCGGGGTCCAGCTCCCTGGCAGCTGCCTGGTTTTGGTGTTTTGAGATTCTGTTCGGAATAGTGGCAGTGCAAAGGTTGTCACCGGACTGGATAAAATTTAGCTAGACATGCACCGTCTTTGAAGAAACTTGTGAGCAAGTTGTATAGAGATAGACCTCCCAAGAGGCAGGTAGGACACTGACTTTGCAGCTCATAGTCTGTTCTATGCCAGTTCTGTTAAGAAGGTTTTATTCTGAGCATCAGGTTGCTTCTGCAATTTTTTTTGCTATTTTGAAATTTCGTTAAACTCATATACTATGTGCTGTCTCACCTGCTTCACTTATTTAGGCACAGGCATGGTCAGGATGTCATTTCACCATGTGCTGAAGGGCGGTGATGGGGCAGAGTTGCTTGAGGACCACCCACCTGCCTTGACCCAACACTGAAGTTTTTGCTGTATCTTTACATGGATCTGAAATCTCTTCAAGGGAACTTGAAATAATTTAGTGGAACATGCTTCACTTTACATGTAGTTATTATAGATCTGTTATCATTTGAGAATTTTGGGAAAGAAAAGTACCTGTATTACGTAATTCACACTGTCACTCATCTGGAGATTATTCATTGCAGGATTTCAGCATTGGAAATAACGGGAGGGAGGACCCGGTCCAGCTTCCCTTCATCAAATAAGGAAATTGACACCTGGCTTGGTAAGATTTGTGGAATGTTAGTGGCAGACCTTGGCTGGAATTCTGGTGTTTTCACTGTTAACATCCTTTTTTCTTTTCATTTTAGTGTGTTTTTTAGCCCACTTCGTAGAAGTAGGAGCTGGAAAGGATGGATTGAGTAAATGTTAGCAGAGTGATTGAGTTGAAGTTCCCAGTGGTCCTGTTAGCATTGTGCAGTCCTGTGCTGTCAACTTGACATCTAATCCCAGCCATCAGTCCGAAATGTTGTAATATGTAGTTTTCTAAAGGTGTTCAGCAGTGTTCAGTTATTACAGGAAGGAGAAAAGTAGCATTAATTTACGTGATTATACGGATCAGATGGACCACCTAAAGGCAGATTGCCCATTGACTTTACTGGTTGTTATGGTCAGGTGTGTGGAACCTCAGGAATTTATGTGGACTAATAAAGTCATATCAGTAAGCTTCCTTTTCATTATTTAAATGTTGCGAGGTTATACAAGAGGTATTGTGTGTAGCATTAAGCACATGGGTTTGCAGGCAGGCAGACCTGAATTTCAGTACTGCCTCTGGGATTGGGCAAGTTACTAACCTACTCTGATTTTCAGTTTTAATTCTGTTGTAAAAACCCATGACCCTACTTTGCACAGTTGTAGGAATTAAATGAGATATGTGAAAGGCCTGGTGTTTGATACGCCCTCATAAAGTGACTGTTAGCATTTGCATTTTACTAGTGTAGGTTGATTTTCAGCAAATTTTCTTTTGTGAAAGAGCAACAAAGAATATTCTTTCTCTTTTTCTTTTTTTTTCTTTTTGAGACAGGGTCTCTGTTGCCCAGGCTGGAGTGTGATCACGGCTCATTGCACCCTCTCCCTCTCGTGTTCAAGCGATCTTCCCACCTCAGCCTCCCGAGTAGCTGGGACTACAGGCGTGTGCCACCACGCATGGCTGATTTACTTTTATTTTTTGTAGAGAAGGGGTTTTGCGATGTTCCCTAGGCTGGTCTCAAACTCCTGGATGCAAGGGGACAGCCCGCCTCAACCTCCCAAAGTACTGGGACTGTAGGTGTGAGTTACTGCACCCAGCCAACAACAAAGAATTCATTGCTAAAAAACAGTTGTTAAAGAATTACATTGTGGGAGAGTGATTATTGGTCTGGGAAGTGTAAATTATAGATTGTAATCTGTTTATCATTTAATCTCAGGCTCATTTTACTCATCTGTAAAGTGAAGGCATATGAAATTTATGAATTTAGGAGTTAACTGTAGGAGCATTCTGAGAAAAGAACTCTTCCAGATAACACTTGAAAATTCCAGTGGGAATGCTGTGGTGAAAGGGAGGGAGAAGAGCTGTTTAGCTGTAATTAGGGTGCAAGGATAAGGTGTAAGAACTGGCTGGAGGCTGAATGTTTTTCTGGAGGAGTGTTAGCATCAGCTAGTTCCCTGGAATTTCTGCCTTTCTGTCTCAAGATGCATGTCTTTGTCCAGAGTACCTGTGGAGAAGAAACAATGGATTCCTTAGACCATATGCTGACAGATCCTCTGGAACTTGGTCCGTGTGGAGATGGCCATGGCACGCGCATCATGGAGGATTGCCTCCTGGGAGGCACCAGAGTTAGTCTGCCTGAGGACCTTCTGGAGGATGTGAGTAGTAGTATGGTTGCGACCTTTTCCTCTCTGTCAGCTTCCTGGTAACAGTTATGGGAAACCTTTTCCACTCTACATTTCCAGTCTTTTGTGCTCCCTTTTGTTCATTTTCTACATTGCAGGCAGCCTGATCTCTTATCTTTTTTTAAAGTTTAGAGTCTATTTAGTATCTGATTAAGGAAGAAAACAAGCTGCATTCTGCATGTTTAATAACATGTCAAAATAACTTGATAACGTGATATAAGCCCTATTTTTAACAAGATAATTTTCATCCATTAAAAAAGGTTGTATATTTTAACCGTGGAATACTACTCAGCTATAAAAAGGAATGAAATAATGGCATTTGCAGCAAACTGGATGGAAATGGAGGTCATTATTCTAAGTGAAGTAACTTGGGAATGGAAAACCAAACATCGTTCTCACTTATAAGTGACAGCTAAGCTTTGAGGACGCAAAGGCGTAAGAATGATAATGGACTCTGGGGACTTGCGGGGAAGGATGGGAGTGCTGTGAGAGGTAAAAGACTACACATTGGGTGCAGTGTACACTGCTTGGGTGATGGGCGCACCAAAATCTCAGAAATAACCACTAAAGAATTTACCCATGTAACCAGACACCACCTGTTCCCCCAGTACTATTGAAATAATAATTAAAAATAGAAAAAAAAAAAAGTAGAAATTATGGAAAACAAATACGAAAAAATACATCAGTGGGTGTCTTTTCTACTAAAACCAGAAGATTGTTGAGAGTACTTAATCTTCACTGTGAAATATTTGGCAGTTAATTCCTCTCTGACGCAGTGTCTTACTGTGTTAGTAAATCTGTTAGTTAACAGTTGCAGTATTTCTTTTAAATGTTTTTGTTGTAAACTTAGAGGTAGTCTCCTTTATTCATTTGGTTCTTTTCAACTATTTGAGACACTTTCGTTCCCTGATATTTATGAAGTACATGTTTATCACTAAATGTAGTAGTTTGGTTTACTTTAATAATTTGATGTGTGGTCTAAAAACGTAGTCACTAAGAGGGTGTGCACTGTGGTTACAGATTGATTGGCAGTGGAGTACCATGGAGGCCGCTGCAGTGGTGCTAGTGGTGCTAAGGCTGGCAGTGGAATTTCTGTGTAGGGCCTTACGCCCCTAAGGGTCCTGGTGACTCCGGGAATCCATCACAGCCTGGGGTCATTCACCCCAGTTCACTCCTTTTGTCTGGTCTGGATTGCCCCATACTTGCCCTCATTCCGACAACTGAGTAGGGACCCAGGAATCTGAATGAGCTGATTGTTGTTTATGTTCAGATGAGAAATGTCCGGACCACTTAAACTATAGCTGCTTTTCTGGCAGTCTTATCTGCAGGGCCCAAACTTAATAAACCATAGGAAATAGACTGTCATTCTTAGTTTGCTGCCCAGACTCATTTTAGATTCAGAGCATGTTGGTACATGGGAGAGGTAGTGTCGTTTGCTCTGATTTTCAACCTGTGGGCTATCTGGCATCTTTTGTGCTCCTGGCTTTTTTCAGTCATGGCACGATTGTATCTCTTAGCGTTTCTTTTACCCAGCAGGATAATATTGAGTCCCATTGCAGGCACGGACAACGCCTCTGGTTCTGGTCACCACTACCTTTTCAACTGTAGAACATCACTGGAAATGCTTAATGCCTGGATCTATATTCTACTGGAAACAATTCCATTGGGAAGCCTTTCAGTGGGAAACGAATAAATGTTATACATGGTTATGTTCAGTGATGTCAATAAGACCACTTACTAATAGAAAATAAACATTTTTAAAAGGTATATTTTAAAAGCAGAATTATATATGTGTTTAAAATGGTTACCATGTCGTGGAACATTAAGCGAAATCTACACGTATTTTCTGTATCCGTAAGGTAACCCGCTACTCAATAATAGTATATGCCCTGGGATGGGATGCCAGCTTGTTTTTGTCCGCTTTCACAGGCAAGATGCGTCATCATCATCATTAAGGTGGCTACTGTTTATTAAGTGCTTATTATTTGCGAGCCACTATGTACGTGAAAACATTCATTTAATTACATGTTTCTTTTGTTTTCCATATTTTGAACATACAGGTGTGGAGCATGATATAGCAAACAGTCATCTGTGCATCACCCAGTTTTAAGAGATAGTTTAGTTTTTTGTTTTACATTCTTCTTTGGTAGTATGTCAAGTGTTATGGATAAAATGAAAGCCACCAGTGTGCTGTTGTCTCATCTTCTCTGCCAGCTACTAACAACTGTACTGCAGTTGATGTACATACTTCCCGTCCATGTTTTCTTGGCATACTCTTTCAGGACAGTCCCCTTATGTTACTCATGTAGTCAGCAAACACTTGTTCCATTAGGCGCCTCTATGCCAGACACTGAGGTGGACGCTAGGAATAAAATGGTAGAGGCAAAAATAGGCTCGCAGGGGAAAATCCTGAGCATTGGGACTGAGGCGTTTTTGATACATTCATGCAACGATGCCTGGAGTAGGTGGTTGTGATTTCTGGGTTGCTTCCTGCTGAAACCCTTTCGTGGGTCTCTATTGTCCTTAAGGATAAAGTCACAACTACCTGAAATGCTTGCCGTCCTTTGCATCTTTCTGCTGTCTGCTGCCTCCACCTCCCTCCCTGTTCTTGCTCTAGCCAAATACTGCCTGAACTCTTTAAAAAAAAAAAAAAAGTGAAATGTATCACACACAAGAGTCTATAAAATGCATATATATACACACAGGTAAAACAATAATAAAACATGGGTATAGCCTTCAGTTAGGGTAGGAGCACTACCAAGACCACTGAAGCCCGCCACCACGCACCCTGTCTTATCCCTCTCCATTCCCCCACAGGCAACTGCTATCCTTTCTTTTGCGATAATTTTTTTTGTTTGTTTTTGTGGTGCTGCTCTGTGGATTTCTAACCCTCTCCCCGACCATCTTTTTTCTCTTTCCTTGTCCCTCTCCTGTCTTAAACAACGGTTTTTTCCTGAGCGTTCTCTGCATTGTAAATGTGGGATGTTTGCTTCCATACACATCAGCACTTCTTTAACTACATTGTAACTGAATGTTTAATTGTTCCCCACCTCAGACCGCATATGTGCCAGGCCAAATTAGCATTTTGCTCATGGAAGGTATCCAGTATGTAACCCGTGAGTTGAAAATGAACTCCCTCCTGTTTCTTCTCACTCTTAGCTAGTGCCTTCAATTCCTCAAGTTCATTCCTTTCATGTTAACCTTTTCCTGCCACTCAGTTGAAGCTGAATTCGGATGTCCACCCTCATACCCTCGTTGGCAGAGGCGGCTTCCAAGTGGGATTCTCTGCTAAAATCATTTTCCTCTGGATTATTATTTACTGTTTGATAAAAGACTGTGGCTCATATGTAGTTTTTAATCTCAGATCATTGGAATTTTAGTTTATTTTTAAAAATGTAGGCCAGGCACCGTGGCTCATGCCTGTAATCCCAGCACTTTGGGAGGCCGAGGCAGGCAGATCACCTTAGGTCAGGAGTTCAAGACCAGCCTGGTCAACGTGGTGAAACCTCATCTCTACTAAAAATACAAAAAATAGCCAGGCGTGGTGGTGCACACTTGTAATCCCAGCTACTCGGGAGGGTAAGGTAGGAGAATCGCTTGAGCCTGGGAGGCAGAGGTTGCAGTGAGCCAAGATCGTGCCGTTGCATTCCAGCTTGGGCAACAAGAGCAAAATTCAGTCTCAAAAAAACAAAACAAAACATGAAAAGTTGGTAGTGATAGTTGCACGGCAAATGTGAATGCAACACCACTGAAGTCTACATTTAAAAATGGTTAAATTGGTAAATCTTATGTATATTATGTAATGTTTTGTGTGCACACACATACAAAAAACTTAAAAATTTATGTTACTTTTGTTTACCTTTCCTATTTCTTCTAGCCTGAGATCTTCTTTGATGTTGTCAGCCTCTCAACATGGCAGTTTACCCAGCAGGATAATATTGAGTCCCATTGCAGGCACGGACAACGCCTCTGGTTCTGGTCACCACTACCTTTTCAACTGTAGAACATCACTGG
>NW_012109086.1:436639-462520 GCF_000951045.1 Mandrillus leucophaeus
TGAAAAGTTGGTAGTGATAGTTGCACGGCAAATGTGAATGCAACACCACTGAAGTCTACATTTAAAAATGGTTAAATTGGTAAATCTTATGTATATTATGTAATGTTTTGTGTGCACACACATACAAAAAACTTAAAAATTTATGTTACTTTTGTTTACCTTTCCTATTTCTTCTAGCCTGAGATCTTCTTTGATGTTGTCAGCCTCTCAACATGGCAGGAAGTGTTAAGTGATTCTCAACATGAACACCTCCAGCAGTTTCTGCCTCAGTTTCCTGAAGACAGTGCTGAGCAGCAGAACGAACTCATCTTAGCCCTGTTCAGTGGGGAGAACTTCCGCTTTGGAAATCCTCTGCACATTGCCCAGAAGCTTTTCCGAGGTTTGTAGCTCAGTATTCTTTCTTTGAGGGGAGTGGTAGATGGGCACACATTCACTTATGTGGGTATTCCTTTCTTCCTTTTCTTCTCTTTATCTTCATGTACAGATACTGAGCTGGCAGAGAGCGGTTTTGTGTAACACTTTGCTGTCTAGGCTGTGTTTCAAAAAATAAAATTTATTGACTTATGTAGAAAATACATAATATGATCTCAGCTGTGTAACCAGCATCTACATAAAGAAAAAAAACATTTCCAGCATACTAGAGGTGCCTTCATGCCTGGTCTTTAAAAATTTTTTTAAAGAGCTTGCCATTTGCTTTATTGCACGTATCAAGGTTTGTATGTGTGTGTGTTTAGGTACACACATACTTTTTGCTGCAGAAGATGTGACAGTTCACTGCCAAGCACTTAAGCATGTCCATGTCTCTTAACAGACACTCTCCTATATCATGACAGCCCTGTTACCACACACAAGGAATTTTACATTGAGCAGATGATAATATAGGCTATTTCATGTTCAAATTTTCTTCTTCTTTTTTTTTGGGGGGGGACAGTCTCGCTCTGTCACCTGGCGCAATCTCAGCTCACTGCAAGCTCCACCTCCCGGGTTCACACCATTCTCCTGCCTCAGCCTTCTGAGTAGCTGGGACTACAGGGGCCCGCCACCAGGCCTGGCTAATTTTTTGTGTTTTTAGTAGAGACGGGGTTTCACTGTGTTAGCCACGATGGTCTCGATCTCCTGACCTCATGATCCGCCGGCCTTGGCCTCCCAAAGTGCTGGGATTACAGGCATGAGCCACTGTGCCCGGCCTTCACGTTCTAATTTTCTTAATTGTTCCTGCAGTGTCCTTTAGAGTGGCTGTGTAAATCCAGGATCTGTTCAGGGTTCATGCATTGTGCTTGGGCCTTATGTCTCTAGCTTTTTGAATCTAGGGCCCTTTGCCCCTTTTGTTTTTGTCTTTCAGTACGCTGACGTTTTTGAAGAGCCAGGACACTTAAATTATAAAATGTCTTGTTTCCTGGGAGTTTGTCATTTTGTTTTCTCTTGATTAGATTGGGTTAAAGGCTTTTGGCAAGAATACGATATAGGAAATGTGGTCTTTCCCATTGTATCACCTCAGGAGGCACGTGGTGTCAGTTTTTCCATTTTGGTAAAGCCACATGTGATCACTTGGTTAAGTGGTGTCTGCCATACCTCTTGCTTGTAAGCAAGCAAGATAAAGGTACTTTTTTTCCTTTATCATAAAGAAGCACTGTGGGATGATACTTTAGGATCATGGGTCATGTGATAGTCTCATTTTCCAAAAGCCTTTGTTTTGCCCAGTGGTTTTTGCTTCCATGGGTGATTCGCAACCGCATCAGTTATTATATTGGGAGTTGCAGAATGGTTTGGACCACTCTTTAAGTTACAGTTGCTTTCTGTACCATGGAGAGGAGCCAAGGAAGCCTCTTCCCCTTCCTTTCCAGGGTGACTTTGTTCTGACACAAGGCCCTGAATGAGCAGCACATCTTGAATTCTGTTAAACTCGACAACTTGACAGCTGCTAATGACCAGAGAGAGCAGGCTTATCATCTGAAATCTCATTATTTTAAGGCTTTAAAATGAACATTCCCACCTTTGGTGGGTTACTAGTGTGAAAAGGAATGCCCCTCTATGGTTGTCAGAGATCTGTTTCACTACAGCTGAGGGCGTGCTGTCTCCTCTGGTAGAGCAGAAGTCAGGGAGACCCACTTGGTTTTAGAGGGGCTCTGTAAGTGACCTTCCATAACGGTAGCACTGTCTCTTGTGCTGGCATGTTTCCCCCAGAACAGTATGGTAGTCTGGTAAGGATACAAGTGAGGAATGTCAAGGCAGGACTTCCTGCACATTCCACTCTGACCCATGCCACGTATCAGTTCTAGTGTTGCTGAAGACAGTTGCATTACTGTGGCTATGATGGTCATCAGCCTTAAAGGAGCTGTCATTGCTTCTCAGCACACTTACTTTTGGTTCTGTTTCCTGATTCTCTTAGATGTTCACTTTTCCCTTAAGTTTTGTGGTACAGAGTTTACCATGTTAAGCGCTCATTCAATATATTTGTTGACTGATGATGTATATTTGTTGACTGATGTATATATATACCTTTATTTTTTTAAGATGGACACTTTAACCCCGAGGTGGTCAAGTACCGGCAGCTATGCTTCAAGTCACAGTACAAGCGCTACCTCAACTCCCAGCAGCAGTATTTCCATCGGCTGCTGAAGCAAATTCTTGCTTCCCGGAGTGTAAGTAGTGCTGGGAACTGGATATAGAATGTGGCTGGTCACAGGTATCGTGACTTCAAGAAGCATTTCAGGTGCAAAACGCAAAAGTTGCCACTAAGAAAAAAATGCTACCGATTAATCTGTAACACAGTTAAGCTATGCCATCCTTTCTTATGATAAACTTCAAATGTGTCCTGATTTCAGAGATGTTAAAACATAAAAAAAAGTGCTTCTTAAAATTGACGAAATTACAGTAGCTTCAGTGTTTACCAAGATAAACAGATGGATTTTGGATCCATCATGGATTATTAAGGGAAACCAGGATTCCTTGGAATGGATATGAAGGTGTGCACGGGCCTCTGAATTCTGTAATGGATGGTAGCATAATAGGCCCAATGGCCGCTGGAAATTCTTAGAGGCAAAGTTGTTTGGGTTTTAAGTCATCCTTTAAGCTTTGGTATAGAAATACTTGGGTGTCTAGTATAAAAAAGTATTCATTCCTAGTAGAGCACTTCACTCAGATTTGGGATTTTTCTTCATGTAATCAATACAGGTTCTTTTTATTTGAATGTGTTGATATGTATGTGTATCTTTCTTTGGGATCTGGAGGGAGGGAGTTGGGCTTCACACTGAAGAGAAGAAAACGTAGACTTGTAGAGTGTTCATTGTTCCAGAACAGGTCTTGGATGATGACGTGTACCCCCACCTGATCTCTTCCTAGGATCTGCTGGAGATGGCCCGGCGGAGCGGCCCCGCCCTTCCCTTCCGGCAGAAACGGCCTTCACCATCCCGCACACCTGAGGAGCGGGAGTGGCGGACCCAGCAGCGCTACTTGAAGGTCTTGAGGGAAGTGAAAGAGGAGTGTGGTGACACAGCCCTGTCATCTGATGAAGAGGGTGAGTGTCCTCGGGCACTTGGGGTAGCTGGGGTATTGGATTGATACCGGCCGCTTGTCCGGTTGGAGCCAGTGGTAGCCATTTATCTCCCCAGCAGAGAAACCCTCTTGAGTTGTCTTGGTCTGGGGTGGATAGCGGGGCTCGGAAGGCCTTGGTCTTTGGGTTGCTAAGGCATTGCCATCAGATGGGGAGTGACTACATGGCCTTTTTCACCCTCATGGCCTTGTGGCATTTGAGCTTAGATGAGAGCCCGCCAGGCGACTGCCTGCCTGATAGGGTTCTCCGCAGTGGGCCTGACTGGTCCCATTTGCCACTTGAGAGAACTGTTTTCCCCTTACAGGAGAGTAGTAGTGGCTGTCGGCCTGCTGCAATGCGACCCCAGCACTCTGTTGAAGTCTCTCTTCCTGGAAGAGCCGTTAGATGACCTAAGTGTGCTCCAGCTTCTCTGGGGAAGGGTCAGAAAGGAGTGTGGAACCCTGGCCTCCATGTTGTTGGCTTAGCCTTGTTGAACCCAAATGGCCACTTACCCAATCTCCCCTATTGGAGTCCACAGCCACGTTGGATTTACAAGAACAATTTTCTTTTGAAGATCTCAGCTCATGGCTTCCGAGCTCTCCAGCACGTTCTCCTAGTCCTGCGGTGCCCCTGAGGGTGGTGCCCACACTTTCAACCACGGATATGAAAACTGCAGGTGAGAACCGAGTTGCCGCCGTCACCATTCTGGGACATTGCGGTGGAGACCTGAAAACTCCTTTAGAGGGAGGTGGGTGGGGGCAGATTCCTAACTACCAGGAAAACAAAGCTCCCTAGAACTAGGCGATTTGTTTGGTAAAGTTTTTGTACCATTTTATTTTATTTTTTACATCTGGACATAGGCCTGCCTTTTTTCCTTTGTTTTAAAATTTTTTCTCAGAAGCTGATATTTTGGGCTACAGAAAGCAAAATCTTGAAACAGCAGTACGAAGGGACAGTTGAGTAAGAGGACAAAGGAATAACCAGAGCCGAGCCATTCTCCAGAGTGGCTGTGAGTTTGGAGAAGAGTTTTTATTTGGAATAGGAAGCAAAGAAGAATGTTAAGAACCTTAAGTGTGTTTTAGGACCAGCAGAGTCACTGAAGTCATTTATTACCAATGTATGGAGAAGTGGAAGTGCTGATCCTGTGACTTTAAAGATTTTTGGTACTGGTAGTTCACAGGTGTCAGAAGGGAAACTCAGAAATATCTTTCTTTGGACAAGTGACCAGAAAGATGTAAATTGGAGAATCATGGTAGTGAATGTGGTTTGGTTTGTTTTCTCAGATAAAATAGAGCTGGGAGACAGTGACCTGAAGATTATGTTAAAGAAGCACCATGAGAAGCGGAAACATCAGCCAGTAAGATGGGCAGGGCTTGCGGCCGTGTGGTTTTCAGCCTGATGTTTCAGGATTGGCTGTCCTGAGGAAGACACGGGGCATCACTGCCTTGTTTGTATGTCCTCCCTACCATGTGGGCACAGGACCAGCCGGTGAGGCTGGCTGGCATCAACGATGTGAGGCGTGGGGGCTTTGACTTCACAGGGCCTGCTGAATGTGTTGTCTGTGTTAATTGTTACAGTGACACTGTCGAGTATAGGAATGGTCGTCTCCACCTCAACAGTGCTCGAGAGGTTAGGGAGCTTGTCATTGGTCCTATAGCCAGTAAGCCGCAGAGCCAGGAGTCGGGCCCTGGGTTTGTCCCACTTTTTACTGTTTCCATTATTCCATGCTACCAAGTTAAGGTAGCTAGCACCTCAGAGAGTTTACTGGAGAAAAGATGATGCCTTTTTGAGAAGAAAAGACAGTCCTTCTAAGGCTAGGAGGTGAGAGGGGAAGAACCCCACATGGGAAGTCAGTACTCTCTCTTTTCTAGTTACTGTGATACTTCTCTAAACCCTATTTCCACATTTTGTAAAACATATTAATACTTAACAAGACTGTTTGCAAAGCACATGAGACAAGGAATGCAGAAGAGCTTTATAACTGAATGCTGTACGGTAGGAAGGTTGGAACTGGGTTCTATGCACCAGTATCAAGTTTGTTTTTTTTAATTAAATGGGGATATGATAGGGAAAAATTGAATAGTTTTATCTCTCTGTATTTTTTATTCAATGTGATTTCCCCAAGTGTACCTAACATCTAATTGTTACATAAATTTGCAAAATCACCTTAGTTTTTGCTCCTTTTTGGGCCTCCATGACCAAATTTTGGGTATCACATCTAGGATCACCCGGACCTTTTGACAGGGGACCTGACCCTCAATGACATCATGACTCGAGTAAACGCTGGCAGGAAGGGCTCTCTCGCAGGTAAATGACTGGGCGCCCTCTAGGAGCCTTCATCTGACTATGATGTTAAGTTGCATGAGCCCATAGCATGTGGCACAAATAAATGAAACCATGGCCTCCTTCATGCTGATAACCTTTATTATTACCTCTTATGGGCTTACAGGTGGGAAATGAATGTAAAATCAGCACAACAGAGCATCAGCTTTTTTGTTGTTTGTGTTTTGTTTTTTTAGACAGAGTCTTGCTCTGTTGCCTGGGCTGGAGTGCAGTGGCGCGATCTCGGCTCACTGCAAGCTCCGCCTTCCGGGTGCACACCCTTCTCCTGCCTCAGCCTCCCAAGTAGCTGGGACTACAGGCGACCGCCACTATGCCTGGCTAATTTTTTGTATTTTTAGTAGAGATGGGGTTTCACTATGTTAGCCAGGATGGTCTCAATCTCCTGACCTCGTGATCCACCCACCTCGGCCTCCCAAAGTGCTGGGATTACAGGCGTGAGCCACTGTGCCAGGCCTATCAGCTCTTTATAATAAATATTAAAATTAAGCCGTATACTTGAGAGGCTGAGGTGGGAGGATCGCTTGAGCCAGGGAGGTTGAGGCTGTAGTGAGCTATGATTGCACCACTGCACACCAGCTTGGGCAACAGAGTGAGATCCTGTCTCAAAAAAAAAAAACTGTAAATCACTCACTGCATTTGGTTTCATTGAGTGTTTTATTACTGAGACTTCTATCTTTGGTGGGCCTTGGGAAAAGAATATGCAGATAAGACCCCTCACTTCCCTGTGTAGGAGATACATTTCTGTGACTGGTGTTACTTTTCCTTCCCAGCCTTATATGACTTGGCTGTCCTTAAAAAAAAGGTTAAGGAAAAAGAGGAAAAGAAGAAGAAGAAAATAAAAACAATCAAATCAGAGGTAGAGGACCTGGCTGAGCCTCTAAGCAGTACTGAAGGGGTTGCATCTCTCTCACAGGCCCCCTCTCCGCTGGCAATTCCTGCTATCAAGGAAGAGTAAGTGAGCAACTGAGATTCTGTAATTCTCAGGGTGAATGGGTGGGCCATAGGCTGTGCCCTGGCCCCCAGGGCTTGTGGTAGCTGTAAGTGTGTTGGACTTGTAGACCTGGAGTCCCAGGGATACTGCTGGGAAAATGCGTTGTTTGCTCCTTTCTTAAACTCTTTTGTGACTGCTAGGAGGCTTGGGGGCCTGAATCAATCTAGGGATGTGTTCTTGGTCTTTTTGATTCTTTTATTTTTCTTCCCTCATTAGGCCCCTTGAAGACCTCAAGCCTTGCCTTGGAATCAATGAAATATCTTCCAGCTTTTTCTCTCTTCTATTAGAGATCTTGCTACTGGAGAGTCAGGCTAGCCTTCCTATGGTAAGCATTTTGGAAAAGTTGGAGGTACATTAGAGTATTCAAAGAGTTCAAATCCTGAATGGTCTATAGCTTGAGAAGTGGAAGTCTGGGTTCCTCTCAAAGCTCTGTAGTTAACTTGCTTTGTGATTTGGACAAACTCCGGATGCATATGCCCCAGCTTGTGGTGGCACTTGTGTGGAATTGCTGGTATAGAAGAGAAGTCTAACTGGGTTCTGCCTTTGCTTTCCCTCAGCTAGAGGAGCGAGTTTTGGATTGGCAGTCATCACCAGCCAGCTCCCTCAACAGCTGGTTCTCTGCGGCCCCCAACTGGGCTGAGTTGGTACTACCAGCCCTGCAGTATCTTGCTGGAGAAAGTCGAGGTAAGGTGCTTTTTTTTGTAGGGTCAGTATTCTTTCCCCCTTTCGTCGAATTAATTATCAGAATAAACTGCAGCTTTACTCCTGTAATCCATTATTCCTTTGCATAATGCTATGCCTTGAAGGTTCCTGCTTTTGTAATACACTGTGGAACACTCAAAAGCTGTTTCAGAGTTCAGGGATGCACCTGTATGGCTTATTTATGTGGTCCATTTCTTGCAGCTGTTCCTTCCAGTTTCTCTCCATTTGTTGAATTCAAAGAGAAAACCCAACAGTGGAAGTTGCTTGGTGAGTAATCCGTGTTACCTACCCCTACAGGTTTTCATTCTCCCGTTTCTTCCCCTAAGTTTCTTTGCCTTCCCATCAATATGGTCCTGCAGATTGGTTTAAAAAAGCAATATCAGATCTTACTTTGCTCTGGGAAGGAGTCCTTCAAGACCCTTTTGTACTCTCAAGATGGGTTAACTGACTCCTCTGGTTGGACCAGTGCTGAGATGGAAGGAAAACCCTTTCTGTATGATGTAGTCTGGTGATGGCTAAATTTAAATCTGCAAGGGTATTTTGCAAGAGCGTCAACATTTATATTAATCATACCAATGACTTTGGATTAATTTGTAATATAAATATTTTTCTTTCCTAAAAGTGGGCTTTGCTATTGAGGAGAATGTGCAGCAGCCCCGAATAAATTGTTTCTAAAGAACAGAGTCCTTATTTTTAAGTTTATAAAGCCCACTTAGTGTGTAAGTTGTCATAATATGCATCTGAAGTCACTTGGAGGCTGTTGCCTGGTGATGGTGAAAAGAGAGAAATCCGTGTTGGTTTCCTGTTGAAATTCACGGGCACTTCTCTGTGCTGAGTGGTCTGTGGAGAAGTGTATGGAGAGCAGGTTAGGAAAACAGTAGACTCATCCATTCGTTATTTATTACATTTATTCAGCTTCTAGGTGTCAGGCACTGTTGTTAGGTGCTGGGGGGATACAATGGCTTCTGAGACAGTGCGCTCCTCTCATAGGGCCTAAGGTCTGTTTGGGGAACAAATACTTATTTAGATTTAATGACAAACTGATCCTTTCTGTAAAGGAAAAGTATAATAGGAATTGATGTAGTTTGCAGAGTTGGGAGGACCTTGCTGAGGAAGCAGCGTCTGAGCAGAGGTATGTGATGAATAGGACCGAGCCAGGCAGGCAGAGGGGAGGCAGCAGCATTTGAGGTGGAGGAGTTAGAACCTTTCCATGGGGAAAATGTGATCTAAAATAGTCACGCAACCCACAGGCTATGAGAGCTGATGGTAATTTAGACACGGGAGAGGATGGATACGTTGGAGAACGATTTAGGTGGGCTTGGTTGTGGCTTGGCTGTGGGGAGTGAAGGAGAATGGTGTGAGGCACGGCTCCTGCTAGATTTGCAGCTGGTGGAGGAAGGTGTTTTTTGTGCAGGTAGCAGCTGTGGAGGTCTGGACTTGGAGGGTGGAGATCCCGAGTTTAGTTTTTTAAATTTATTTATTTATTCATTTATTTTTTGAGACCGAGTCTTGCTCTGTGCCTCAGGCTGGAGTGCAGTGGCATGATCTTGGCTCACTGCAACCTCTGCCTCCCGGGCTCAAGCGATTCTCTTGCCTCCTCCTCCTCCTCCTCCTGAGTAGCTGGGACCACAGGCGTGCGTTACCATGCCTGGCTGTTTTTTATATTTTTAGTAGAGACGAGGTTTCCCTATGTTGCCCAGGCTGATCTTGAACTCCTGAGCCCAGGTGATCCACCGACCTCAGCCTCCCAAAGTGCTGGGATTACAGGTGTGAGCCACTGCACTCAGCCTGACTTTAGTTTTAGAGCTGCGTTTGAGGTATTCCAGTGGAGTTGTTGAGTAGACAGTAGGATGTGTGGGTTTAGAATTCAGACCAGAGAGTTTAAGAGGGAGAGTGTTAGCATGTGTCTGGTGCAGGGCACCGATGATGCTGTTACCTGGGGAGGAAGCACAGAGTGAGGAGAGACGGCCGAGGAGGGCTCTTGACGGCAGAGGGTCTGAGTGAGAGCATGAGAGTGCGGGCATGGGGTGCGACTGTAGAGGTGGGGAAAGCCTGGAACAGGGTTTTCCGGAGTCTTGGAAGCCAGGAGATAGGAGCGCCTGAGAAGTGGGGAGTGGTCATTTTCCTCCATAGTTCCTAAAAGATTCAGTAAGATAAAGACTAAAGATTTGTGAACATGGAGGAAGTTGTGAATTTTTCAGTGAGCATGAGTCCCTAGTGGAACAGTGGAGGTGAAACCACCGTGAGCTGAAAGTGATGATGGTAGCTGACTGCAAGCACCTCCCCCGTCAGTCAGGCTGCAGTAGCCATGGAGGGAACACGTATACCTGGGCCTGGCAGACTGTTTCATGCAGGGCCAGATGATAAGCATTTGAAGCTTGTCGGCCAGGTGCTTTAGTTGAAGCTACTCTGCCATTGTTGAGAGCTTTCTGCAAATAGTGATATTGTGTATTGACTATGAAAACAAAGATAAACAGCCCCTTTGAGAAGGGCAGCTGCATTCATCACATAAGCAAACCTGGCTGATGATGATCCTGTGGCTTCTAACCTGGGCAGGAGACACAGGTGCCATCAGGGTCTCAGACAGCCTGAACAGAGTGACCTCAGAGGAGGGCACAGGACACAGGGCTTCTCTCTTTCTAGGCGGGTCATGGGAGGTCAAGCTTTTTCCTGCCCCAGGATCTTAACTGCTATGCTAGTGAATAGAATTTCTCTGTGCCCCAATAGCCAGAAACCGTTCTTACCTACAAAAATAGAATAATTACCTTGGTATAAGCTAGCATTACATCTTTTGTGATGCCTACCACCTTTTGAATTGATTTTGAAATGTGTGCTCTTTCCTCACTTGACCGTAAACTCCTGTGAGGGTGGAGACTGAATTCACTGAGTAACCTTAGCTTCACATGCAATGCGTGGCACAGTGGGTACTCAGCAGATGCCTACAGAGTGAATGATTTGATTAGATGGCATCCAAGAGCGGTGGTCCAGGCTGATTTCCATCAGCTGGAAGGCAGTGGCTGTATGAAGGATCGTTGTTACAGCTCCTGATAGAATCTCTCTGTGGTGTAGATAAAGCTAGTAAAGAGAAAGCAGGATTCTCAGTAATACCTTAGACCTTATTTTTTATCTCTTTATTCCTCTAATAGGCCAATCCCAAGATAATGAAAAGGAATTAGCTGCCCTCTTCCAGCTATGGCTAGAGACCAAAGATCAGGCCTTCTGTAAGGTATGGTTTTTTAAGAAGTACCAGATCCTTCTCACTAGGTTTCCAGAGCTCTTAAGTTTGCCCAAATTCTTTAGTCCATTTACCTGTCAACGTTTTCTTTTTCTCCAGCAAGAAAATGAAGACAGCTCAGATGCCACGACACCTGTCCCTCGGGTGTGAGTACAATACTCTAGTGGTGGGTGGTGTCCCGGGAAACTGTAGTTCAGATACTGCCTTGGTTTTGTTGATACTTCTTGGTATGCTAGAGCTGTAATGGGCTTCAGAGCTCTGAGGAGTCCCCTGGTTCTTCTGACTTGGCATACTGGGCAGGCCGCACCCCCTGAGTGAGCAGGACTCCTTGTGGAATGGGGTCTGATGGAGAGAGGGGCTGGCAGGAGAGCCTCTAAGGGGCATATAATCTCCTTTGTAGGTGGACATACTTTTTTAATGTGTACTCCTCCCTGGGCTCCTACTTGAGAATTATTCATCTAGGCCACCTTAGTCCAATAAATGGAAACATGAAGTTAAGTGACTTGCTGAAGGTTAGCAGTAGGACTAACCTTCTAAAACTTAGATCTCCTGACTCTTAGTCCTAGGCTCTTTATATCACATTGCCCCATGTTTCTCTTTCTGTCCTGGCATGGTTCCGTAGTTTTCTGACATCAGACAGAGGCCCAGTCTTAAGTGCGGCAGAACTTTTTCTTCATGTAATAGAGGTGTAGATCTCAAGCCCCTGGGTACTTTCCCTGGAGGTAGAAAAATAACCCTTATCTAATGCACCTGAAGCCGTTTGTTCCTCTAAGGCCGAATTGTTTGTTGCCATTAGAATGGACCTACTTAGCAGCAATATTGAAAACAATAGGTAAAGATGTCAGCCTCTTGCCCATCTATCCACCCAGTACCTTTCTGGATTTCTAAGAATCAAGTGATTTTGTAAATACCAACAGGAGTTCCTTCGTAGGAGCTGGAAAGTGGGCTCTTCTCCTTTGTAAGAGTTGAGTGCTTCTTGAGGGACATCGTTCCATGTCACAGTGGGAATGGTTCTGAAGCAGAGGCAGTGGGTCTGACACACATGCCAGCTCTCAGGGTTGATACAGAATTTTTTATATTCCAGAAGAACTGACTATGTGGTGCGGCCCAGCACGGGGGAGGAGAAGCGGGTTTTTCAGGAGCAGGTAAGAAGTACCTAAAAGCCAGTGGGAGTCTCTGCCTCTGTGAGCCGTGCAGAGAGAAGCTCTCAGCCTGACTCTCCTGCATCTGCCTTCTTGCAAGAAACTCATACCCTTCCCCTTAGACCTTCTGTTGGCTGGGATTACTTGTTGGGGGTGGAAACAGTGTGGGGAAGGGGAGTAAGAAATACTTGCATGATCTTGTCTTCCAGGTAGCAAAGTGCCTTTATATTACCTCCTTGTCCCCTGCTCAGTGACTGGCTCTGAGAGCCATCCTGTTTCCACTGTGGTTGGCTGAGCATTCCTACTAGAATCACTTGTTCCTTCCTGTTTTAATTGTTCCATGTGGATCTGCTTATATTGTAAGAAAGCCCGAGAGAGAACCCCACTAATTCTGACCAGGAGCCTTGTCCCTTGTCTCTTGGTAGGAGCGTTACCGGTATAGCCAACCCCATAAGGCGTTCACCTTTCGCATGCACGGCTTTGAGTCTGTGGTGGGGCCAGTGAAGGGCGTGTTTGACAAGGAGACCTCGCTCAACAAGGCTCGGGAGCACTCCCTGCTGCGCTCCGACCGGCCTGCCTACGTTACCATTCTGTCTCTGGGTAGGTGGCACATGCTGCTTATCAGAAATCCCTTTCTTCACCGTGCAGCTTTTCTCTTATCAACTCTGAACTCTGTCCTCTCTACACCCCTCCAGCCAGGGTAGACTTTGAGAACAAGGCATAGTTTTTTGAAGCGTTGGAGTTTGGGAGCTGAAGGGGACATCTTCAGCTCCCAGTCTTCTCCTCAAGTCTGGGCTTACGTTTACATTCAGTTAGGAGTTGCTCCCAGACCAGCTAATAGGTTAAATATAGGAATTTGCTTCCTCCAGGCTGTGCTTCATTTAACAGTGAGGATTCTTACCTTTTTGAATGCCAGGAATCTCTTTGGCAATCTGGTGGAACTTGTGGACCCCTTCTCAGAATTATGCTTTTAAATGCATAAAATAAAATACGGTTACAAAAGAGACCATTTGTTTTGAAATAGTTATCAAAATGTTAAAACAAGTTTATGGTGCAGAAATATGTGTTGTTACTATGATGTTATATGACAAGATCTAGCATGAGGTCTGACATTTCTTGAAATTTCCAAGTAGTGATGAGTATAAATGATATTCTTAGCTATCTGCAGTAGCTGTAATATATGAAAATGTTTGATTTCCATTACACCATCACAGCACTGCCAGTATATCGTTTGTTCCCTTTGTTCATAATTGAAGGAAGTGTTTAATTTCAGTTAAAAATGTAATTTTGCTTCCCACCTGAGTTCACAGGCCCTCTGAATTCTTAAGGTGTTACCTAAAAGTAACTCTTAAAAGTGTATAGGGGCTGGATGTGGTGGCTCATGTGTGTAATCCCAGCACTTTGGGAGGCCAAGGCATGCGGATCACCTGAGTTCAGGAGTTCAAGACCAGCCTGGTCAATGTGGTGAAACCCTGTCTCTACTGAAAATACAAAAATTAGCTGGACATGGTGGTGCATGGCTGTAATCCCAGCTACTCGAGAGGCTGAGGCAGGAGAATTGCCTGAACCTGGGAGGTGGAGGTTGCAGTGATGTATCATGCCCTTGCACCTCAGCCTGGGCAACAAGAGCGAAACTGTGTCTCAAAAAAAAAAAAAAAAAAGACAAGTGTGTAGGGAGCGCCAGTGGTTGAGCTGCCGGCTGCTGGAGGGCAGAGTGCACCTAATCTGGCGTCAGGGAAGGTAGAGGAGCAGGAGCCCCAGGGAGCGTTGCCCACCACGGCAGGTAGGGGAGGTTGTACCTCTGTAGGAACCCTGCCTGACTTGTGGACTGTGCTTTCTCATGTCATCAGTTCGGGACGCTGCGGCTCGACTGCCTAATGGAGAAGGCACACGGGCAGAAATCTGTGAACTGCTTAAGGACTCCCAGTTTCTTGCACCAGATGTCACCAGCACTCAGGTAGGACGGAGAAGAGATTACTTTTGCTTTGTTCCAGAATGGATTTAAGAAAACTTACTAAGAAATATAAAATATAACAAATTTTTAAAAAACTGAACGAAGTGAAAAACGTGTCTTGAAAAATGCGTAGTGATCAAAACCCTTACTGTTAGTGAAACACAAATTTGGCTCTAGGCTTTCTTTTAGTTTATGGTAAAGGACAGCCTGGTCACTTACTTCACAGTATCCTTACAGTAAAAATAGATCAGTATCTCAGTAGTCTTACAGCATTTATTGTCTCGCCAAACGATTTGGTGAACTATTGGAAATATGCAGCTAGGCTGAGATAGAATCTGTATCAGCTGTGATTTAGATACAATGACATGTTTTTTTTCCCTGGAGTCCAAATAACTTCTGTTATCTGAACTTGACTTGTTTCTTATTTCCCTTTGTCTGATTTGTAGGTAAATACAGTAGTGAGTGGTGCACTGGATCGGCTACATTATGAGAAAGATCCTTGTGTGAAATACGACATTGGACGAAAGCTGTGGATCTACCTGCATCGTGACCGGAGTGAAGAAGAGTTTGGTGCGTGAGGCCTCTGGGCATGGTGTCCAGCCTGACTGGGGATACTTTCTGACTTTCTGCCCCAATTCCATTATTCTTTTCATTGGCGTATAGGTAGGGCAAGATGGTAGAGGCAGGATTCAGTCCACCAGCAAGGTGTTGGTTTTTAACAAAGCCCCTCTTTTTAGTTCGCTAAGGTTAAACTCTGGCTGAAGCTTGCCCCTCTTGTTCACAGAGCGGATTCACCAAGCACAAGCAGCTGCAGCTAAAGCCAGAAAAGCCCTTCAGCAAAAACCCAAGCCCCCATCCAAGGTGGTAAGTGACCTCAGGAGAGTGTCTGCCTTACGGATTCTGGGATGGAGGCAACTAAGAGTAGCTGCTCGGTTTTTACTTAGTGTGGGGCGTCAGGAGCTGTAGGGGCATCCCTGCCTTTAGGGGGATCTTCACGACACCTGCAGGTCAGTTTTCTTTGTCTTCTGTTCTAGAAGTCCAGTAGCAAGGAGAGCTCCATAAAGGTCCTTAGCAGTGGCCCTTCTGAGCAGAGCCAGATGAGCCTCAGTGACTCCAGTATGCCACCCACCCCAGTCACACCTGTAACCCCCACCACACCAGCATTGCCTGCCATTCCCATCTCCCCTCCACCTGTATCGGCGGTGAACAAAAGCGGCCCTACCACAGTCTCAGAACCAGCTAAGTCTAGCTCAGGGTAAGTTCCTCCTTTTCTTCAGCTTTTTCGTTCTAGAGGCCTTTTGTCTGCATGTCCCAAGTTTTTGTTTTTTGTCTTTCCCCGATGTTCTTCATAGTGTTCTTCTGGTGTCTTCACCGACAATGCCACATCTGGGAACAATGCTTTCCCCAGCTTCCAGCCAGACTACACCCAGTTCTCAGGCTGCTGCCCGGGTTGTGAGCCACTCTGGCTCTGCCGGACTGTCCCAGGTGCGAGTGGTGGCCCAGCCTAGCCTTCCTGCTATTCCCCAGCAGTCGGCAGGGCCAGCACAGACACTGCCACAGATGCCAGCAGGACCGCAGATCCGGGTTCCAGCCACTGCCACACAGACCAAAGTAGTGCCTCAGGTAAAGAGGGAAGCTTTGGTCACTGGGAAGCAGGGATGCAGACCCAGAGGTGGGCTGATGAGTCAGATGGGCAGAGTCTGGGTGAGGAGGTGGGGGAGCCATAGATTATTGCTACTGGTGATGACATTCATCAGAATAAGCCACTTAGTGTTCAAAGCTGTGTAAGCATTGTTAGATAGTGTGTGTATGTGTTGAGAATCAGATCTTCAGAGGAGTCTGGTGATTTCCCCAGAACCCTAACATCAGGATCTTGGTAGAGGTGGATTGTAAATTCGGACCTCGTGAGTCTACATCTCAGGCTCCTTCTGCTGTGCCTCTAGTCTTAGCTATGCCATGAACTAGTTGTGTGAGTTTAGAGAAGATTTATATCCTCTTTGTCTCAGTTTCCTTTGCTCTAAAAGGGGTAAAGTAGTATTTGTCCTCTGTGTAGGAATAAAATGAGATGTTAAATGTAAAATTCTGAAAATTAAGATGTACACAAATAAGACATTTACAGTGTCCATTTTAGAGAGTGATGTGCCTTAAGCACTGTGGGGTTAGAAGCTCTTTGAGAGGAGTGCTTCCTGGATGCGGTGAGGGAGACTCTTGCTTAGAGTGCTGGTCTGCATCTTAGAGTCTAATTAAGCTCTCGGCTTCATGCCCTGAACTAGACAGTAATGGCCACTGTGCCAGTCAAAGCGCAGACTACGGCAGCCACTGTGCAGCGGCCTGGACCTGGACAGACAGGGCTCACGGTGACAAGTCTCCCTGCCACAGCCAGCCCTGTGAGTAAGCCAGCCACGAGTTCTCCTGGGACCTCTGCTCCCAGTGCATCTACGGCTGCTGTCATTCAAAACGTCACGGGACAGAACATCATCAAGCAGGTAGGTGGGGCTCTTTCAGGGGGATCTCAATCCTTCATCCTGGAGCAGGGACCACTGGAGCTGGAGGTTCTTGGCCAGACTGCATGCACATGGGAAGAAGATTTGTCAGCTTTGACTCTCAGCTTATAGATACTTAGGTGTGAGTTCCCACCAAAGGCAGTGCAGCCTTTATAGATGCTGAAGAGGTTTCTTCTGTTTCATTCCATTTAATTCAGCATTTAATAGTGGAGTTTCTGGATTTAGAGTCGACTGTCCATGAATTCATTTAGTTAAATTCCCATGGCCATATTTTATTGGCTTCTCAGTTTACCACTTGTAAAAGTAGAATTTGCTTCTGCTTTCTTGGTTGTGAATATAAAAGAATAATCATCGAACTTCAAAGAATCGTTAAGCAGTATAGCAACTAATACTGATAGGAGTGCCCCCTGTGTGCCTGCACTGCGTTAGGCATTTTTTGCTTGTTAAATAGTCTAATCTTCTTAGCTCTATGGGGTAGGCACTCTTATTATTTACAGATGAGGAAATGGAACCACATAATGATAAAGTAATTTTTTTTTTGTTCAACAAACATTAAGTCAGACACTGTCCTAAGTATTGGGGATTTAATAGTACATTAAACAGACTGAGTCCCTGCCCTCGCGGAACTCATGTTCTGATAGAGCTAAGAGACAAGTACCTCAGTGTGAGATAGTAATAAATGCTATGCAGGTCGGTAGACAGGTTCAGGTGGAGAGCAGTAGCGTGTTATTTTAGCTGGAGTGATTGGAGAAGGCCTCTCTGGGAAGATGACATTTGAAAGAGGTGAAACAAAGAGCGTGCCATGAAGCGATGATTGGGAGATAAAACATTCTAGGCCCAGGAATGGCGAGTGCAGATGTTTTGTGTCAGGAATATGAGGAACAAGAGGAAAATCATTGTGGCTGGAGCATAGGGAGCAAGTGTGAGGGTGTTAGAAGATAAGGATGGGAGAGGTTGCCAGCGGTTAGTTTATGTGGGACTTTAAAGTTAATTTGAATGTGAGGGGAAACCACTGGAAGATGGTGAGCAAGGGTGACTTGATCTGGTTTGCATTTAATGAAACATCCAGCTGCTGGGTAGAAGGAACAGTGGGGGACAAGAATGGAAATGGGGAACCCCTGTAGGAGGCAGTAGCAGTCGTCCAGGTGAGAAGCAAGGCTGCTGTAGATAGGAGTGACTGTTCATCAGAGGTGGAGGGGAGTAGTGGGGTCTGGATGTGGTTGAAGGGAGAGCCAGTGCAGTTTGCTGGTGGCTTGAGTAGGGGTCTGAGAGGAGGAAGGTGAGAATTACCCCATCCATGGCTTTGGCTTGGGTGCTTGGATCGATGGTGGCATCATTTATTGAAGCAGGAGAAAATTGAGTTGTGGAGACGGCAAGAGAGAGAAAAGTGTAGTTGGGAAGGTGTGAGATGTAGTGGCAGCGTGAGATGAGACTCGGTGGATCAGGATAATGCATGGGCTTCACTGGTCCAGTGGATTGGTGGCTTTGGGGAATGGGTTCAAAAGAGAAGGTAAGGTGAGGAAGGGGAGACAGTATGATCGGCCTCTGTACCTGTGGGTTCCACATCCTCAGATTCAGCTAACCATGGATTATTTGGAAAAAACTCCAATAAAAAATAACAATACAGTAAAAAATAATACAGATTAAAAAACCAATACAGTATACAACCTATTTACACAGGATTTACAATGTATTAGATATTATAGGTAATCTAGAGATGATTTTACCTACACGGGAGGATGTTTGTTGGTTTTATGGAGATAGTGCATTTTGTGTAAGGGACTTGAGCTTCCGTGGATGTTAGTATCTGCCTGGGGGCATCCTGGAACCAGTCTGTCGCACATACCGAGGGGTGACTATAGGTAGTTTTTAGAGGAGTTTTGCTTCTGAAGAGAGCAGAGAACTGGAGTTGAGTGTGGAGTGGAGTAGGTGGAGGGAGGTGTAGAGTTAGCCAGGATTGGTTGTTTTTTAGGATGGGAGGTATTACAGCATGTTTGCATTCTGATGGCCATGGTCCAGTAGAAGGGAGAAGATCGATCACGCCACAGAGAGAGGAAGTCCCTGAGTAAGGCTAAAAGGCTTGCATCTGTTACACATGAGGGACTTGGCCTTAGGAGGTGGGAAGCCAGGCTCTGGTACACCTGTAGTCCCAGCCACTCAGGAGACTGAGGCAGGAGGAACATTTAAGCCCAGGAGTTCGAGGCTGCAGTAAGCTCTGATTGTACCACTGCATTCCAGCCTAGTGACATAGCAAGACCCCGTCTCAAAAAGTCCTTTTCTAGGTTATAGATGTGTACAGAGATATTGATCAGTAAAATAATAGATCTTGGATTTACCTTTATATATTCTAATTCCTCCCTCCCCCACCACAGTGGGGAGGGATAGCTAAAACAAAGTATTAATTTTTGAAGCTGGGTGAAAGGTTATAAGGGTTTGTTATACTGTTCTCTACTTCTGTGAATGTTTGCAAAATAAAAAGTTTAAAAAAATATAAAACATCTACCCATGAAACGGAAGTTTGTCTAGTTGTGTTTTGTAACCAGTTTACTAGTGTGAATCCCTTGTAAGTGCTGCTTCTCCCCTTCCAGGTGGCAATCACTGGGCAGCTTGGTGTGAAGCCCCAAACAGGCAACAGCATTCCACTCACAGCCACTAACTTCCGCATCCAGGGTAAGGATGTACTGCGTCTGCCGCCCTCTTCCATCACCACAGATGCCAAGGGCCAGACGGTTCTGCGAATCACTCCGGACATGATGGCCACGCTGGCCAAGTCCCAGGTTACCACAGTCAAATTGACCCAGGACCTCTTCGGGACAGGAGGCAACACTACAGGCAAAGGCATCTCTGCCACCTTACACGTCACTTCCAATCCAGTCCATGCCGCTGATAGCCCTGCCAAGGCCAGTTCAGCCAGTGCCCCTTCGTCCACTCCAACAGGTACCACTGTGGTCAAAGTGACTCCTGACCTCAAGCCAACAGAAGCCTCAAGTTCAGCTTTTCGTTTGATGCCAGCTCTTGGCGTGAGTGTGGCTGACCAGAAGGGAAAAAGCACAGTGGCCTCTTCAGAAGCAAAACCAGCTGCCACGATCCGCATCGTGCAGGGACTGGGAGTGATGCCTCCCAAAGCAGGCCAGACCATCACCGTTGCAACCCACGCCAAGCAGGGGGCCTCGGTGGCCGGTGGGTCTGGAACTGTCCATACTTCAGCGGTGTCCTTGCCCAGTATGAATGCTGCCGTGTCCAAGACTGTGGCTGTGGCTTCTGGGACTGCAAGCACCCCCATCAGCATTGGCACAGGAGCCCCCACCGTGCGCCAGGTCCCCGTCAGCACCGCGGTTGTGTCCACGCCCCAGGCTGTGAGTAACTAGGGTGAAGCTTAGGCCTTCTTTTTAGAAAACTACTTAAGGTTCAACTGCCCATTGTGCGAGAGACTCCCTAAAAACTAGGAAACTTCTTTTTAGGAGTGGAAGTTAGAGGCCCTAAATATCACCTCATTTACCCCAGAGAGATTTGTTTACTGATAGACTTTTGTTTTCCTTTGAAACACAATTTATCAAAGTGTGGTACCTGCATACATTCTTTTCAAATAGTAAAGAACAGTGCAGATGAAATAAAACCTGACCATGTTCCAGTTCTCCCTTCATGAAGATTAATTGCTGTTGGTAGTTCGGCATTTATCCTTCTAGTGCTTTTCCTGAGCATTTTCATACATGTACACGTAGTTTAAAAAACACCCATGAGAGACTTTATATATTCTGTGATTGGCTTTATTTATTTATTTATTTATTTATTTATTTATTTTTGAGATGGAGTTTCACTGTTATTGCCCAGCCTGGAGTGCATTGGTGCGATCTCAGCTCATTGCAGCCTCTGCCTCCCGGGTTCAAGCGATTGTCCTGCCTCAGCCTCCCGAGTAGCTGGGATTACAGGCATGTGCCACCACACCCGGCTTATTTTGGAATTTTAGTAGAGACAGGGTTTCTCCATGCTGGTTGCGAACATCCCGACCTCAGATGATCCGCCCACCTTGGCCTCCCAAAGTGCTGGGGATTACAGGCGTGAGTCACTGCCCCTGCCTGCCTTCTTTATTTTTTGTAAATGTCTTGATGATCATTCTAGGCCATATACAGATATTGACTGGGGTCTTTTTAATGGTATAGCAACCAGTAGAAGGGGCTCTGCTAAAGGATGCATTTCCACTATTAACCAGGCAGTGGCGAATGTTTCTGGGCTTATGTGTGAACGTTTCTGAAGCAGAGAGTGCTAGCGCCAGCCTTGGGGGTGCACACATGAAGAGTTGAGATACTCCAGCGGCACCGCCTGAAAAGCCACATCCACGTGTGCCCCTATCAGCAAGCCTCCTGTTTCCCCTAGGCCTTACCTTAACCAGTGCTGATACCACGTCTTTTTAACCTCATATACATGTCTTACTGGTGAAAAGGGGGTTCTTTCTTGATTTCATATCCCTGATGTGAGTGAAGTTGAGTATCCATTCATTTGGAGGTTGGCATGCGCTCCCTGGGGAGTAAATCGTTGCCACTTTTCTTTTGTGGTATTTGGCATTTTCATATTGTTTGAGGTGGCTTTTTATAACATCCTGAAGATATGGAATCTGTGGATGTGAATTCTTCATATGCATAGAAAATATTTTTTCCAGCCTGTTATCTTTTAACCTTATAGATGGAGTCTGTAGCTCTACAGAGCTTTGTAATTGTATCTAATTAGATCTGTCAGCATTTCCTTTAATGGCTGGTAGGTTTTGTGTCTGTGTCTTCCTTACCCCAGGGTTATAAAATGTTAACCTTTATTTTCATAAGATACTTTGAGTTTTTTTAAAAAGTAGAATTGTTAATGCATTTGAAATATATTTTTGTGAATAGGATGAAGTTGAAATCTCATTTCCCAGTTTTCAAATTTGCCAAACTAGTCAACTGTTGCTTCCCCCACTAGCTTGAAAGGCTACAGTTATCATAAACCAAATCCTTATATCCACACAGATGTCTGTGGATGCATGTGTGTTTTTAGCCTCTAGGTAAGGAGCATTGTTCAGAAGAGAGGTGTGTATGGACAGTATAAAATACAGTTTCACTTTACTGAGCAAGCTATGTAGGGAAACCTTCATTAATTGGGATAAAAGCCAGAGCAATGAAGAAGGATGTAAACATAAGTCAAATGAACACCCAAAACAGAAAACCCTAACATAGTGTGGTTAAAAAAGAAATAGTTGGTCAGGCACAGTGTCTCACACCTGTCATTCCAGCACTTTGGGAGGCCGAGGCAGGTGGATCACCTGAGGTCAGGAGTTTGAGACCAGCCTGGCCAACATGGTGAAACCCCATCTCTACCAGAAATGCAAAAATTAGCCGGGCGTAGTGATGGGTGCCAGTAATCCCAGCTACTCAGGAGGCTGAGGCAGGAGAATTATTTGAACCTGGGATGTGGAAGTTGCAGTGAGCCAAGATCGCACCATTGTACTCCAGCCTGGGTGGCAGAGCGAGACTCCCTCTCTCTCTCTCTCTCTCTCTCACACACACACACACACACACACACACAAAAGTAGTTACTTAGGTTTCTACATCGTAAAAGTTGAAATAAGGAAGTGGGGAAACTGCACTCACTTGATCTACTGTTGTTTCTGTCGAATCCCTCTAACATAGAAAGGTTGTATCAAGTGTCATCTGTCCTGTTACAATCAACCTGGGTAGGTGCAACTGGAGAGCATTTGGTGGGGCGGGAAGTACTGATGGTGCTTTTTCCCACCATCTAGTCAGCTTTTTAGGTAGTTCCTGAAGGGATCATTCTAGGTGATGTACTGGTCTGAGATGTTTTAAGCAACAAAGGCATTTTGAGGAAGAAAATAAAACCATAAGTAAATGTATCTGGAGGTACCATCTCAAGGAATTCTGTTGCCTGTTGCCCTCTGCATGCTTTTTTAACAGGCTCCAGGCTGTGGGTGAACCCCATGGAGATAGGTGCAGGGACCTGCGGTGCAGTTTTGCAGCTGAGTGCCCGTCTCCTTAGAGTTAGCCTGCCTCTGTGGAATGCTGATGCCCTCTCCCAGCATCCTGTCAGCCAGCCCTCTTGAATTTTTTAAAACTCAGATTTAATTTACATAAGATTTTATTGCATATAAATTTTATTACCAGTCAAGCATTAAAACCAAGGCACTCTGAAAACAGGTGACTCAGTGACCTGTATTAACCATCTAAGTCCCAAAGACTCTAGGCCTTCTCAGTTTCTAAAAAAAAAATTCTTTTTCGGCTTTGTTAGCTTGGGGGTTGGACTTTTCACTTGATTGAGTTTATTATTAGTGTCCCCTAGCTAATCTCTCTTATCTCCGGGAGAAATGGCAAGCACCAGAGAGCATGGCCTCTCCCTAATCTAGCACTCCCTGCTGTTTGTTCGTCACCAGTGGGCCTGCACTCCAGTGAGTAGCTGTGTGCTTTAGGTATTAACTCTTGAGGTCCTCTGTCCTTCCTCGAATTTATTTCACCAAATAGTGATTGTGTGCCCAGCACTGTGCCATGTACTGAGGGATACAGAGATAAGTCTCTGTCCTCCAAGGAACTCAGAATCTTGGACTGTGCTAAAGCGAGGACACACCTGCCTTTGTGATTCAGATACAGGTTTTATCCCGTTGAAAGCAGATAGATAGGGTTGCTGCTGCTTTTGGTAGCATGAAAGAGGATGATAAAAGATCAGATTTCACCTGACTATGGTATAAGTAGTTTCGTTAGGGTTTGCTGGGCCCAAACCTTAGGAGCCTTGAGACCCTGCTGGGTTCTGGGGACTCACAGCATCTGTAGTGCTTGCTCCTCAGTTCCTGATGCCCTGGAGGTGACACTTGCTGGTTTTCCTTACCTCCTGTCTTACAAAACCTGACTGCCTTTTTTTTCTAGGGGAAGTTGCCTACACGGATCACAGTTCCCCTGTCTGTGATCAGCCAGCCAATGAAGGGCAAGAGTGTGGTCACAGCCCCCATCATCAAAGGCAACCTTGGAGCCAAGTAAGTACTCTGTCATTGTGAAGGAACCAGTTTCGGGGTGGAGGTGGCAGGCAGGGCTTACCAGTCCTTGTCACCGAATGGCAAAGTGGCTGGTCTTTCTGGGTCCCTCCTTTGACACCTCTCCTTTATTGTGCTCATCGACGGTATTTATTGAGCACCTAGTATTGTTTTAGGTGCCGTGATTAAAACAGATGAAAATCCTTGCTGTTCTCCAAAAATACATTGTAAAGTAGAGAAGTAATAAAGCAGCATGCGTGGTGATACATACTGGAGAGAAAAGGGTGTGGGGAGTGCTAGGATGGGGCTCAGCTAGATGTGAGGACCACCTGTGGCCCTCGCTTTGACATTTGAGCTCTGAACCGAAGCAGTTCAGGGAATGAGGGCCACCTGTGGCCTTGATTTAAACAGGGATAAAGGGCACATTGAAATCAGTCCGACAGTCTCAGGGCAGCTTATGAGATGTGGCTATTAGGGGGAGGGTTTCTTGCGGACATGCATACCTCTCTGGGGCCCTGTCCACTATTCCTGCTGGTCAGGGCCAGGAGCCAAGGGCCATTTTATCCAGAGCACTAGGGGCTTCTGGGATTACTGTCTTCTCCTGCCATGGGAAGTGGAAAAGCTAGAAGAAAAGTGGTCTCAGCAATTGGGTTCCATTTCAATCTGAAATGTTGGGATTTTCATTGGCACAGACCTCCCTGTTGTCCTTCAATGCATGGCCTAAATCTGGGCCAGAGAATACCAGCCCATATTGTTATACCTCACCCCTGCTTTCCCTCCACAGCCTCAGTGGGTTGGGCCGCAACATCATCCTCACAACTATGCCAGCGGGCACTAAGCTTATTGCTGGCAATAAGCCTGTTAGTTTCCTCACTGCTCAGCAGTTGCAGCAGCTTCAGCAGCAAGGTCAGGCCACACAGGTAAGGCCCAGGGCAAATTCTTCGTCCTATCGGGCTCCTCTCTGACTCCACTGCTGTTCTTAACTGGTGAGCCCACTTGCAGTCCATTGACCTGACCTTCTCTCTTTGCAAACAGGTGCGCATCCAGACTGTCCCTGCATCCCATCTCCAACAGGGAACAGCTTCTGGCTCCTCCAAAGCAGTCTCCACTGTTGTTGTGACTACAGCTCCATCTCCTAAACAGGCACCTGAGCAACAATGATTATGAGAGAGGATGGCTTCCGTGAAACACCATGCCTGGTCTGTCCTGGCTGAGAAGGGAGCAGGGAGGTTGCATCATTCTTTTAAGCTTGCCTGTTCAAGGCAGCCAAGCTGGGGGTGATGGCAACAGTGGCCTGGATTCTGCTGCCATGTGCCATAGTGGAGCACCCTGAGAAAGGTTCACTCCAGGGTTCCAGGGTCTGTTGTCTACCAATCTAGGAGAATATTCTGTTGGAATTGCAGGAGGTACCAGTTATGTCCTACAAGCCAGAGTTCTGAGAGTAAGACCCCCAGGGAAGGCTTACCAGTCGCAGAGTGCACAGACAGTGAAGAAGCTGGTTCTCCATGAGGATTGTATTTTTTGGCTTCTGGTCTTCTCCATGACTAGTGGTCTGGATAGGAGTTTGTGTCCAGAAAATTTTACGTAATTTATTTTTTTAAAGAACCTGTTGTACATCTTTATCAAATACAAACTTGGGCTTTAGCTGCCCTCTCCAGCAAACTGACTTCTTATTTTGACTAGAATAAGAAAATGGCAAGAATCTTAGTAAGGTGGTAGCCAACTTGGTAACTGCATAGTAATCAAGAGACTGTAAGATGGGAAGACACCGTAGGCAGCGGGGTACAGTGGGTCCCCTGAAATGGGATTCTCTTGGCACTGCCTGTTAAAGATAGGGGTGTTGGGATCTTGATTGTGGCCCCCTCAGCTTCACCTGCCCGCTTCATCCTTCTTGGCAAGCCTGTTCACATGGACGTACAGAGCTAGTGGACAGAGAGGAGGGGAATGACAGCAGAGGTGCTGCTTTTGCAGCACAAACTTTGTTGCAGTTCAGATAGTACACATTCTGCTCTGCTCCAGAGCAAGAGTTGCAAACCAGGTTCTTGGGGCCGGCCATTTGTTTTTGTAAATAAAGTTTTATTGGAACACAGCCCAGACCCATTTGTGTTTGTATTATCTGCGGCTGCTTTCAGATTTGAAGGCAAAATTGAGTAGTTGACATAGAGACTGTGTGGCCCTGAAGCCTAAACTATTTCCTATATGGCCTTTTAAGAAATTTTTTTTTTTTTTTTTTGTGGCTAGGCTCGGTGGCTCACACCTGTAATCCCAGCACTTTGGGAGGTAGAGGCGGGCAGATCACAATGTCAGGAGATCGAGACCATCCTGACCAGCATGGTGAAACCCTGTCTCTAGTAGAGAGAAAAAATTAGCCGGTCGTGGTGGTGTGCGCATGCAGTTCTAGCTACTCAGGAGGCTGAGGCAGGGGAATTGCTTGACCCTGGGAGGCGGAGGTTGCAGTGTGCCGAGATCATGCCA
>NW_012109086.1:465470-466351 GCF_000951045.1 Mandrillus leucophaeus
TATTTTTAGTAGAGACAGGGTTTCACCATGTTGGCCAGGATGGTCTCAATCTCTTGACCTCGTGATCCACCCGCCTCGGCCTCCCAAAGTGCTGGATTACGAGCCACTGTGCCCAGCTAGGACTGCCAGCTTTTGTGAAAGACCCCCATGCTCTTACACATTACAAGCGGTTGTGAGAACCAAATGAGATCGGGCGCATCTCAGAATCTGAAAAATACTATGCACATGGAAAGTATTATTTGGTCTCTAAGGCCCATCAACTTGGTCCTAACCCACTTTTATCAGTTTGTAGAACTTAATCTTTTTAAGTTCTCCATATTTTTTATGCTTTCATTTTTTTAATGTGCTACTTTCTCAGCCTGGGATGGGTTTTTTCTACAGGGCAAGTTCTGTATTTCCCCTCCTCTCCTTTTTCTCATCGTGGCTTGTACCTGTCTCCCATAGCACCCATCACACTGGGTATAACTGCTGGCATGTCTCTCCTGTTTGACTATTAACTCCTTGCTGGACACCTGTCTCAGGAGTCCTTACAGCCATTTCAGTGCTGTTGCAAAGTAGATATTTAATAAATAGTTGTTGAAGGAAGTTTTTTTTTTTTTGAGACAGAGTCTTGCTCTGTCACCTGGGCTGGAGTGCAGTGGCGTGATCTCGGATCACTGCAAGCTCCCCTCCCAGGTTCATGCCATTCTCTTGCCTCAGCCTCCTGAGTAGCTGGGACTACAGGCACCTGCCACCATGCCCGGCTAATTTTTTGTATTTTCGGTAGAGACGGGGTTTCACCGTGTTAGGATGGTCTCGATCTCCTGACCCTGTGATCCACCTGCCTCGGCCTCCCAAAGTGCTGGGATTACAGGTGCAGTGAAGGAAGTTTTTTAAAAAGA
>NW_012109086.1:468436-470849 GCF_000951045.1 Mandrillus leucophaeus
CTCTAGAGTAGAGACGGTGGAGGACAGTGGGGGTGAAAGGAACAGGGATCTGCCTGCCTGCCACTACCAGCCCCAAAAGAAGCCAGTCTAGATTTGCAGGTCATTTAATCCTGGCTATTTCATGCTTCTCAGCCTCTGTCAGCTACAGGGAGAGCTCAGGACGATACTTTAAAATGTAATTAATGCAAGCACTGGTTGTCAACAATATATGTGTCTCTTGTTTTGGGGCAGCAGTGAGTGGTAAAGGCTTTCTGAGGTGATAGGGCTTCCCTGACTCTTGAAAGTGCCCAAATTATTAAAAACATATCTTTAATTTCTGGAGTGTACTGAAGCTCTTGTGGGTTCTGGGTGAAGAGGTGGAGCTGGAGGGTGTGGGATGGAAGGAGGCTGGCTTAGCTGTTGGGTGGTTAGGCGGTTGCCGAGAAGCGGAGGAGGATCTGGGAGGCTGGCTGGCTCCACAGCTCTTTCACAGACATTTCGTTTAGAGCAATTCTGTAAAACCAGTGTCGTCATTCCTCTTTTAACCGTTGGAAGACATGAGTCTGAGTGGAAGTTAAAGAGAAGCTTCTGATTCTAAGTCCAGTCTCTTTCTGTTGCCTTCCTCTGGGCAGGAGGGCTGTGATGTACCCTGGTGAGCCTGGGGGCGATCCAGTCTTAGGAGGTGGGAAGCCTGCATTGCAGAGAGCAGAGGTGAATGGGCCTCCCAGGTTGAGCTTGTGATGAGCAAGGAGACTGGCACGGGACGAGGTTGGCAGTGGGGAGAGGTAGGATGTAGTGCGGGGAAATGGGTCTTTCCACCTGAGAAAGGCAAGTGTGTCTGCGTTTGATAATCCTTTGATATTTGCGTATCTTTGTTATTTTCAGGAATCACATTTCACCTGGAAAGCCATGTGGCAGTTTTTAAACAAGAAAAAAAAAAAAAGGTAGAAATTCCAGAGATCCTGTCTTAGGTATTTACTGCCAGCTACAAACAAACCCCTTCTGAATTTATTAACAAGGAATTTCATAAAAGTAGCTCTGGCATTCAGCCACAGCCCTGCCCGCATTCCTGTTTGCTGAGGTCAACTGACTCTGCTTGTCGTTTTTTGCACATGCAGACGTGTGCATTCTGGAGAGCAGGGAGTGAGTGTAAAGTTCAGGTTGCTTCAGGATGCTGACTCGTCAGGACGTGTACCTTCGGCACTATCCAGCCTGTGGGTGGAATAACAATAGCGTAGAGTGGAAATTCCCTACTGGAGCTGTTTACGGTGACAGCCCAGGATTTGTGCCACACTAGCTTCCTTCATATGCTGGTTTCAGGTTTCTGATAGATGAATGGCGCAGCTATGGTGAGTGTTTTGTTTTTGTTTTTGAGATGGAGTCTCACTCTGTAGCCCAGGCTGGAGTGCAGCAGCGAAATCTCAGCTCACTGCAACCTCTGGCTCCTGGGCTCAAGCGATTCTCCTGCCTCAGCCTCCTGAGTAGTTGGGATCAATCACAGGCATGCGCCACCAAGCCCTGCTAATTTTTGTATTTTTGGTAGAGATGGGGTTTCACCATGTTGACGAGGCTGGTCTCCAACTCCTCACCTTAGGTGATCTGCCTGCCCCAGCCTCCCAAAGTGCTGGGATTACAGGCGTGAGCCACTGTATTCGGCCATGGTGGGTGTTTTGTAGGGAATGATTCCAGAAGGAATCTGGTGGCAACGATTGAGCCTCTGGTTGACAGAGATTGGTAAAATTATTCAGAGAACACATCTGAGACAGGATGTAGAGAATAGTATTGTCATCAGTGTATACTTTAATACCACATCTAATAATGTTTATGATAGGGTTGATTACTTCCATGGAAGCATCACAAGCCTTGCTGTGTGAAAGGCATCTAAATACATTTTAATATAGCTGTTCTTCACACCTCAGCCCCTCACTCTGGAGAAAATAGTACATTTTCTTAAAACATGGTACACTTAAAAATAACTCATGTGGATCTTTTCTTTGAAAGTAAAACTGAATAGGTCCTTCTGCCCACCTCCAATCCCCAGGGAAAGAAGACATTTTATGTTGATTGCCAATAATAGGTCCTTCAGTACTTGCTGAATGAAGAATGCTTGTGTTTCTCCACTGGCCAACCACGGTGGCTCCTGAAAGTGGAACCCGGGGTTCTCTAGTAACTAAATTAGTGCTTTTAGTAGCTCATTTTGAATCCCTAAGCAGTGACTTCAACTCTGAAAGGCTGGCTGACCCTGGGAGGTTACCTTCATTTAGTGAAGTACAGCATTTCTTCCAAAGCGCATGCAGTGCTGGATGTAAATTCTCTCTCCTGGGTTTGTGTGACGTAGCAGGGTGGAATGGTGAGAGAGAGGCCTGGTTTGGAGTCATACTGAAGACTGGCTTTGCCACCTGGCATCTGTGTGGTCTTACGCCAGCCAACTTTT
>NW_012109086.1:471715-480796 GCF_000951045.1 Mandrillus leucophaeus
AGGATGGTCTCGATCTCCTGACCCTGTGATCCACCTGCCTCGGCCTCCCAAAGTGCTGGGATTACAGGTGCAGTGAAGGAAGTTTTTTAAAAAGACCAGATCCAGGAGCAAGAGTAGGGTTTCAATACTTTACATTACTAATTCTGAATTCTTTATCCTTTGCTTTCAGCTATATTAAAATTGAAAGTCTTCCATACCTGGTATTTTTCTCTCTACCTCATTATACAGCTTTCCTATCAGATCTTCTGTTAGGGTGACTTTGAGGAGTCAGAACATCAGGGCCCCACCTTTCAGTAGAGCCAGTAACCAGCTTCCTGATTTAAAACAAAATCACCTTTGGCCTAATTTTGTCACTTATAAACAGTGGTTTAGTACCCTGGTATGATTAGTTATGATATGTTTAACAGTAGTTTAAAATACTAAAGCTTGTGAATTATTTTACTTTTTAAAAATATGTAAGTTAGAGTTGTAACTCTAAAGGCACTGTCATTTGCTTACACATTCTAACATATTTCTAATAAAAAAGTACCTGCTTTCTTAAGAGAAAAAGGGATAAGTTACCAAAAGCAGCAAGTTCTCCTACTGGACTCAATCCTGGATTCATCCATGAGGCCACTTCCATTGTAAAGCTTTTAGCATCTCTTGATTTCTCTTTAAACTGAGGCACAAAGGCCTGCTGCTTGGAGGCCTTAATTTTTCCTTATAAGGGGTACTATACCAACACAGACTTTAAATTATGTTAAAAATCCCAACTGCAAGATACACAGGATGCTGTAGGCCTGATTTCCTGTTCTAGAACCTCCAGCCTTGTGTTGAATGAGGAGGTGCAAATATATAGACCCTTAAGATCAGACCACGGCAGACATTCAGGTGGGGGGATGAACTCCATTCATTCCAGCTGTTCGGTGGGACGTCTACGCCCTCCACATCTCGGCTCATTCCTCATCTGAGCCACTCAAGAGGGCGGTCTGGTAAGTGTCACCTGAATTCAGTTTCTGAATTCCAATGATTTCTCCCCTTCCGTGTCTCTTCATCCGAGTCAAAAGGCTTCAATAGAGAAACAATAAGAGCCAATTAGCCAGAGATTCCCTTAATCCATTACCCAAGGATGTGAAGGCATCAACTGGTTCTTAAACTATTTTCTTTATATTTCTATCAAATACTGTGATTACATGTCTATAAACTAGACTTCTTAGGAAATACCGGTAGATAAAGGGGCATTGGTGGAAACTACTGAATGTCAGAATTAAGGCCAAGTCTCCTGCCTATCTTGGTTTACTGTTTCAGTGGCTGGGCAGCAGAACTAGAAGAAACTGACTTGAGCTCCCTTCTCTTTGGTCCATATGGAACTCTTCCTGGATGAAATAATGGCAAAAATCACAGTTACTTTTGCACCAACCTAATATTCTACTTGAGATCTAGAGAAATGACCTAGAAAGAAAGGTAGGGGCAGCCAAACAGCAAATAGAACTGGTAATACCATTTGCTAAAAGTCACCCTTGCACTGAGAGGCTCTGCCATTTATTAGTGGGATGACCTTGGTCAAGTTACTCAGCTTTTTGAAGCCTTAACAGCGCATACTTCATAGAGCAATGAAGATTAAATGGGATAATAGAGTGTAGCTGCTTTCCACTGGGCCTGGGGCACAGCAAGTGCATAGGAGTCCATAGCTGTTATCTATCTACCTCTAATGAGTACTTCAGTGAGGGGTGGAGTGCAGTTTGTCTTAACATTCTGCTCTGGTTTCTTTTTGATGGTCACATCGTCTCTGGGAAGCAGGGAGGGCAGGTCTGGAAGTAAGATGATGGGTCCAGAATGAACCCGTTACAGCGGGGACTACCATCCGGTACTGATTCCCATTTCAGTTTTCCCCACCACACCACAGGCTTAAAACCTGTGAGACCTGCATTTGAAACCTGGGCCCCTCGGGTTACTATGACCCAGACAGGTCATTTAATTTTGAAACGCTTCATTCCCCTTCTTTGCAAATAAGGGTAGTGACACCTTCCCTGCATGAGAGTACCTTGCACAGAACTTGACGTGTAGTCGGCACTCAGATGGCGCGAATTAATCACATCAGTCCTGCTTAGAGCTAGGAGGAAAAGCTTCACTAAAGTCTCAGACATACCAGTAAACAAGAGAATAGTTGATGGCCACGATGCTGAGGGCAGCCAGGTAGTGCCAGCAGAAGCACATGGTGATGAACATGAGGTTGGCCTCATCCTTCTGGTCCCATTCGGGTGTTCCAAAAGGTGGGAACAGCACAAACCCAATCTAGGGGATTACACAGAGAAGTTGGTCTTATGGTTGGTTGTCCTGAGAAGCAACCTAGCCATCCTCCTGTGGCCACCGAAGTGGCCCATATGTTACCACCACCTCGTAGTTCCCACACTTCGTTAGCATAGAAAGAGCTTTTCACATAGAAAAATGGCTCTAGCCAGGTGCGGTGGCTTACGCCTGTAATACCAGCACTTTGGGAGGCGGAGGCAGGCGGATCACGAGGTTAGGAGTTTCGAGACCAGCCTGGCCAACATAGTGAAATCCTCTCTCTACTAAAAATACAAAAAAAGAGCTGGGCGTGGTGGTGGGCGCCTGTAAGCCTAGCTAATTGGGGGGCTGAGGCAGGAGAACTGCTTGAGCCTGGGAGGTGGAGGTTGCAGTGAGCCGAGATCATGACACTGCACACCAGCCTGGGCCACAGTGCAAGACTCCGTCTCAAAAAATAAAAAGGCCGGATGCAGTGGCTCATGCCTGTAATCCCAGCACTTTGGGAGGCTGAGGTGGGCAGATCATGAGGTCAGGAGATTGAGACCATCCTGGCTAACATGATGAAACCTCGTCTCTACTAAAAATACAAAAAATAGCTGGACGTGGTGGTGGCCGCCTGTAGTGCCAGCTACTTGGGAGGCTGAGGCAGGAGAATGGCGTGAACTTGGGAGGTGGAGCTTGCAGTGAGCCAAGATGCCACTGTACTCCAGCCTGGGCGACAGAGCAAGACTCCATCTCAAAAAAAAAAAAAAAAGACTTCCGGTTAATTTTAAGGCTTGCTTAAAAACACAACAGGGCCAGGTGCAGTGGCTCATGCCTATAATCCCAGCTCTTTGGGAGGCCGAGGCAGGCGGATCACGAGGTCAGGAGTTCGAAACCAACCTGGCCAACCTGGTGAAACCCTGTCTCTACTAAAAATACAAAAAAAATGAGCCAGATGTGGTGGCAGGCACCTGTAACCTGAGCTACTCGGGACAGTGAGGCACGAGAATTGCTTGAACCTGGGAGATGGAAGTTGCAGTGAGCCAAGATTGCGCTATTGCACTCTAGACTGGGTGACAGGGCGATTCTCTCTCGAAAGAAACAAAACAGAACTTCAGGGCCCACATTTCCTGTGGAGAGTTTAGCAGGCAGAGCCTGTGAAAGGCATCAGCCCCTCCTCTGGGGAGGGCAGCTGAACCTCACTGTGCACGCTCTACATTTTGGATTGCTAACGCATCCTCTGGATGTTAATGGATAAAACTAGAAGTCAAAGGGTAGGCATGGGGGCAAAAGGGTCATCTAAACCCTTTGCATGGCATGTTAGTGCTGCATTTGCAAACCCCATATAATCAGGGCTACACTCAGTGGGGCTGCTCCATCCATACTAGCGAGGGGCCTGGGTGTGGAAAATCACCTGCCAGAACCAGGTTCCCTGAAGAATGACGAGACTGGTTCGGAAAAGCTCCAGCACGATGTGGTCCCGCAAGATCACCTCTAGGGAGATACTAACACACCCCACGAACAGAGCATACAGCAGGAGCGAGTGGATGTGTTGGTCCAGCGGAGGCCGGTTGTGGACGTGGTAGTAGAAGAGGAAACCTGCCACAAACCAGATGGCAGCTGTCAGTGCCACGCTTGGCCTTCACCATCACCGATGTTTCCTCCTACACCTGTCTCAGCTAGACTCTTCAGCGTTGAGGAAGTTAGTTTACATAACATTACAGGCAGCAAACCGATGCGAGTGAAGTGTATTTCGTGAGTATGTTAGGAGTATAAAGCAGCCGGGGATTGTATCTTAAAATCTCTCTGGAACCCATGGTGGGTCAGTATAGGATGGGTCGGCTGAAGCATGTTGCTGACTTGTAACAGACTATGTGTATACTTGAAATTCCGTTTTGCCCTCAACCTTTTTCGACTTGCCGAGGTACAGAAGTGAGGTTGTTAGATGACAAAATGTATTTTCATACCCCAGTCAGTGCAAGTCATACTGGGAGCGCGCCCCTAGCAGCGGGGTGGGTCTCCTGAGACTTATGATGGGGGCAAGACGGTACCTCCCTGGGTGAAGGGTACAGTGTGGTTTCGCTTAACCAAAGGGATGTATCCCCTGCATGGTGGCATTCAACCAGCTGGGGTATTGTGTGTACACGCATGTGTATGTGCACACATCCATCCACACTGAGGAGTATGCACGTGCGTGAGCAGGGACTGCTGGCGGCAGTGGGATGGCAAGGAGGACTCCTGCAGTGTTAACCAGGGGCCTTGGGAGCTGCCTGCAAGCCTCAAAGCCTTCACGGGCTGCTTTCAGGAATATGCCGCCTGCCCATCCAGAGCAGAGCACTAGGTCCTATTCAGGTTTTGGCAGCCCAGAGATGTGGATTTTCTGGGGAAGGTTATTATATTTGCAACATTTCTGGTCTTTTGTACTCTGATCCTTCATAAATATGGCTTGTCAGGCTATCCTTCCTCTCCATCCGTTCCACAGAATTACCTTCCATGAATACTGCCACAGCCATAACCAGTCTGTCCACCCCCAAGGGAACGTGGCTGACCAGATAGGTGAGCATGTCAGCAATTCCTGAGACTGCAAAGAATAGGTACATGGTGCTGTGCTGCCAATTCATTAACTTTATCCAGTGGTTCTCATGGTAGAGGTGCAGGTGGGGCCCATCCGGAACGAACTGCTCTGCCAGGATCCCTGCAGGGAAATGAGAATGGATGTTTTAGAGGGAAGAATGACTCCAAGACAAATAGCAGCAAGAAACAACCCAAAGGCGTGAATGAAGCGGAGATGAGGTGAGGTGAGGGTGGCCTGCGGGTCAGCAGACCTACTTTGCTGCCTCAGGTGCAGCTGCTGCGGTATAAAATAGGGTGTGTGTTGAGTAACCTGTGTAGACATCTTGCCATTATTGTTCCTTTTAGGGGTTTGGGGTTGAGGGTAGAAGAATCAACGAACGCAACCAGATCCACAGGAGGTTTGTCCAGGAGTGGAGATGAGCAAGACATCATCACTTAAGTCGGAGTGTGGCTGATGGAATAATCCCTGGGCTTCCCTGCCAAGTGAGCAGTGAAAGAAATCCCAGACAGAAACAGGTTGAAAGCCGAATCTGAGCAGAGACACTGGTAATGAAGATACCTGTACGTGCCAAGGGAGGCAAGCGGCTCCCAGGTGCGTGTTTGCAGGGCTGACTTTGAGTGCGTGTCCTTCCTGGGCACAGAGCCAGCTCTGCAAGCCCTGTGCCCCCCCAGCTCTGTGTTTTAAAACACTGGGTAAACAAGGCAGAGGCCCCATGATGTGGGCCAGAAAATGACGAAACTGCGCCGCAGGATAGCTCTTCGTTCTTATCCCTTCTACTTTTATACCTAATTTGCAAGGCAAAAGATTTGTTTTTATGCCTGGTACCCAAAATGTTCTTGGGGAACCCTAGAAGAAATCCTCCATGATGACATTTTGGACTCTGTTCCCCAGATATTTGTTTCTCAAGCCAGATCCTTTTTGAATTCCCACACAAAGAGTCAAGGAGTTGTGGAAATGACCCAGGGAAAGTCCCAGTGACACTAGAATGGAAGCCCTGTGACAGCCCTGTGACACAGGCAGACAGCCCTGTGTGGTTCCCCAGCGTATCTCCTGTGCCTGGAACAGTGACTTCCTGGCATGTGGTAGGAGTGCCAGAGAGCTGTTGAATGAGTACCATTTTCACCCAGTCAAGGGACCAAATGCTGTAATTGTCCTAGCTTTATTTAGGCAAGGCTGACGCTGTCCTGACCCTTTAAGCCGCAGGTCCCTGTCACTTCTCGCGGGAAGCCTCTCTGATGCGTGAATGGTGAGTGGGGAAGTTCGACAGGATGAGGCCAACAAAGCTCTGTAAAGCTTTGCTTCCTCCAAGAGAAGCCAGCGATGTTGCTTCGCTCTCTCCAAGAAACCACAGGCCACTGATGACAAGTGGTGATTGTTAGTTGCAGATTAAGACCCCTCATTCCCCCCAGGTGGGGCTGGTCCTGAGGAAGAACACTTGTTACTATCATCACTGCTTGTTCTTGGAGGGCCCCAGTGGAGCCGAGTGGATGCAAAGGAAACTGGGAGTGGGTGGATCTTGTTGGAATGGGGCAGAGTGAAGGAAACTCCCTCTCCAACAGCCCTCTGCTGCTTTTTCTCTCCCACTGGCTAGTTTATTAATCTGTATGAACTCTCTCTCTCTACGCGCTTGAGACTTGAGGATGAGGAAGAGCCAATGGGTTGAGTGTCAACTACTGTAAGGATCTGGAGGGAGAGACAATTGAGGAAAAAGGTGATTTTTCTACTTTGTCACAGCTCAGGTACACGAGCCTAATCTATTTGGTTTTTTTCTCTTTGTATTTGTGTCAGATCTTTTTCATACAGTGGGTGTTTTGCTCCTACAACTTTCCATACCTGTGTCCTTGTTGATTTGATAGTTTTTCACAGTGTCCCATGATGTGAGAGCCGTCAACCGTTAGTATTATAAAGCTCTGTACGCAATGGATGTTATAATAAAATAGTCTAGTGGCCATCTGGAAATTGTTGCCCTATTATCTCCACCAGTGGAAACATCTATTTCACAGGGCTGAAAACATGAATTAAAGGTTCTGGGTATGAGGAGGAGATTCCCTGGACCAAATGACTCCTGCTCTTACCGATGACAGAAAACAAAGTCCTGACTGCGGCTTCGATGATCTCAAGACGCCGATAGTAATGCAGTGGGCTGTTCTTCCGTGTGTGGCTAAAGTACTTCAGTGGGTACTTCACTGACCAACACAGTCCAATGATCAGGAAGAAACTCCCTGGGAGCGCATGGCCCTGGAAATTTGCCATCAGGACACCTAAAAAATTAGGAGAAGGCTGTTAGGTGGCTAATGAAGAAGGCAAACAAATGTATATTTTGGGAGGAAATACAATACGTGCCTGAGATTGCAAATCATAAGCCACGTTAAGAAGGATCAACACATTCTCATAAAACAAGCCTTTATGTTACGTCACTGAAGTCTCATCTGTAAGGTGAGTTACATGACCAACTGGACTCCACTGTCTGTAATGCTTTAAACATGTGGGCAAAATAAAAGGATGAGGGTGGGGAAAGAGGAGGATAGGTAAATATTTATTGATCTCAGGTAGAGAAACCTTCCAAGGCATAAACATAAAGGGGGGGAACTAGAAAAGAAAAATGTTCAGCTATATAAGCATCTTTTAATATCAGGGACATCAAAAGATAAACGACAAATCAGAAACATGTTTGTAGCAGCTGTATAGGAAACAGCTATTACATTAGAGTCTACAAATTAATAAGAAAAAGACCGTAGGAGAATAGGCAGAAGACATGAACGGATGATTCACAAAATAATACAATTATAAATCTCCCAGAAATTAGAGATGTACAAACGAAAGCACAACATCGTGTGTCACCTAATTGGAAAATAATTTTAAAAAGTTTTGGTGTGGTGGTCTAGTACAAATGAACATGGTCAATATGATTCACATTTTGTAAAAATCAGCATAATGGTATAAACATCACTTTATTCCAGAAATTTTCGGGCATGGTTTGCTTTTATCCCATTTACAGTAGCATGAGACTATAGCTAGGATTTATTCAGAAGTAGATTGATTATTTTCCTCACTGGCCTGGGTGGTTACCTAAAGAATATGTAGGGTGGGAGAAAAATGCCAGTTGTTGGTGATTGCTATGGTTTGAATGTGTCCCCTCCAAAATCCAGGTGTTGCATTAAGAGAAGGGGACTTTTTTTTTGAGACAGAGTTTCGCTCTGTTGCCCAGGCTGGAGTGCAATGGTGCGATCTCGGCTCACTACAACCTCCGCCTCCCCAGTTCAAGCGATTCTCCTGCCTCAGGCTCCTGAGTAGCTGGCATTACAGGCATCTGCCACCACACCTGGCTAATTTTTGTATTTTTAGTAGAGACAGGGTTTCACCTGTTGGCTAGGCTCTTCTCGAACTCCTGACCTCAGGTGATCCACCCGCCCCGGCCTTCCAAAGTGCTGGGATTACAGGTGTGAACCACCACATCCTGCCGAGAAGAGGACTTTTAAGAAGGGACTAAGCCATGAGGGCCCCTCCCTCCTGAACTAGGAGTAGATGCCCTCATACAGGGGCTGGCTGGAGGGAGCTGGCCCCCTATTTGTCCTCCTGCATGTGAGGATGCAGCCCTCAGCAGACACCAGATGCTGGTGCCTTGATCTTGGACTTCCCAGCTTTCAGAACAGTGAGAAATAAATTTTTGTTCTTTATAAATTGCCCAGTCTGTCGTATTCTGTGATATCAGCACAACAGGGACTAAGAAACTGGTACCAGAGAAGTTTATAACATTTATAACCAGGTGTTATAACAAATATGTAAAAATGTGGGGGTGGCTTTGGAACTGGATAATGAATAGAAGCTGGAACAGCTTTGAAGTGAGTGCTGAAAAAAGCCTGGATTGCCATGAATGGAGCATTAAGGATGATTCCGGTGAGGGCTCAGAAGGAGAGGAGAGCTGTAGGTGTGGGATATGAGCTGTGGGGAAAGCCTCGTTCTTCTTAGAGATTGCCTAAGTGGTCATGAACAGAATGTTGATAGAGATACGGATGGTGAAGGGACTTCTGATGAGGTCTCAGACAGAAATAAAGAACAAACAAGGTATTGGAACCTGGAAGAAAGGTTATCCTTGTTATAAAGTGGCAAAGAACTTGGCTGAATTATGTCGTGTTCTAGGACTTTACGGAGGGCAGAACTTAAGAATGATGACCTAGGATATTTGGCAGAAGAGATAGAAAGCAGCAAAGTGTTCAGGATGCTGTGTGGCTTCTCTTAACTGCTTATAGAAAAAC